>NW_025861569.1:21859-38140 GCF_002878395.1 Capsicum annuum
TTCTCTGGATAGGGAGATGGAGTTTAGTATTGATTTGGTTTTAGACACTTGTCCAATATCTATTCCTCCTTATAGAATGGCTCTAACTAAGTTGAGGGAACTTAAGGATAAACTTAAGGATCTTTTGAATGAAGGTTTCATCCGTCCTAGTATTTACCCGTCGGATGCACCAATTTTGTTTGTGCACAAGAAGGATGGTTCTCTTTGGATGTTCATTGACTATCTATAGTTGATTAAGGTAATAGTTAAGAACAAGTATCCTCTTCTAAGGATAGATGACTTGTTTGATCAATTGAAAGGTGCCAAATTTTTTTCTGAGATAGATCTTCGATCTGGGTATCATTAGCTTAAAATTAGAGAAGTAGATATCCCTAATACAATTTTTTGTTCTCGGTATGGGCACTTTGTGTTCTTGGTTATGTCATTCAATTTGATTAATGCCCCAGAGGCATTCATGGATCTGATAAACAGAGGTTTCTAGCAATTAAAATTGAATCATGGTGTTTACTTGTTGTGCAATGTTGTCTACATATACTATGTTTATTATGTGCTTGATGAATTGCCTATGTGAACTAATAAGAGAAGAAACCATGCCATGATTAGTTTATGTGCAAGTTTTTATAAATTGTCCATGAGAATGGATTAATGCCACGATATAGTATGTTATTATGTATTCCCCATTCATTTACAAGTGATACACCCCAAGTGTTCATTGAAATGATTTAATGAATGAATTGTAAGTATATAGCCATTGTTGGGCTTTTAGGCTTGTGTTATGATTTACATATTATGCTATCGAGTCCTGGGGGTATCTAATACTCGAAAATTTAGCTGTGTGCCTAAAGCTAGTGTCATTTTTTCACAATATCCGTAGTAAAGCAATATTTAGTAGAATTCAGTCAGTCATATGACTCAGGAAAACTCAGTAATCCCAGTAATCTCAGAAAGATCAGTACTTTAGTAATCTCAGTAGTATTTTGTTAGTCAACAGAACTCAATGAACTCAGTCCAGTTCAGTTCATTTAATCATGTTCGGTGTCTATTCAAATGGAAGTAGGATTAAGCATCGAGTGAACCTAAGGATAAGCACACACACTGACAGTTGAGGGTGTAATCCTTAGAAGCAATCCTTGCATTCCAAAACTATGTAGCCAACATAGGTTGAGACATCAACACTAATAGATAAGGGTTAATGAGATGGATAAACACTGTCAGATGAGGGTCCCACCATTCTCTTTTGGGGACACTGTCAGATGAGGGTCACCTACAACTTATCTTTACCAGTGGCACGGTATTGACACCCTTTAATTGGGGTTACAGACTGGAACCCAAACTAGCTATATTGCTTTATTTGGGGCATATCAGTTAGATGACTACTTCCCACGGTTATAGTTTCAGACTCAATCTCAGTAATAGAACTCAAATAGTTCTTCAAAATTTTAGGACTATAAGATATAGATAACTCAGAATAGTACGAAACTCAGTTAGTTCCATCAGAACCTAGACTGTTAGATAAAGTTTCTCAGTATCAGTTATATCAGTTATCAATGACTTATGCTATCAGTAATCAGACTCAATAGTCAGTACCATCACGAATTCAGTCATAGTTACTTATTTATGCTTGTATTCTCACATTTTTGTTATTCAGTCAATTAGTATTGTTCATGCATTTGAACCCTTTGCATTCAGCCTACCTTACCTGAATACCAGTACATTCAAACGTACTGACACATTTGCGCTATGGTGTTTTATAACATCGGTCCAGAAGCACGAGCTCTAGAGCATCAGTAGCATTCCAGTTTCAGCAGTCAGAGTTAGCAGTGAGTCCTTATCCTTTGAGAACATGATCATTACTTCGTTTCTTCATTACTTAGTTTATTTTAGTAGTTAGAGTTAGTTGGGGACATGTCCCATCAACTCCTTATTCAGACAGTTTAGAGGCTTTCAGACTACAGTGTTTTCAGACTAGATGTTGTCAGACATTTTTTTAGTTTTGGTATTATCGTACCACATTATTCAGACATGGTTTTATCAGATGTTTATAAGTTTTGAACCTTATGGCATGTTTCAGCCTACTATTTCTGCATTTATACAGTATATTATGCAGTGTTCGGGTATATATATCAGTCATGGGTTAGCTTGTGGTCCTTCAAGGTCATGAGCACTGTGTAGAATTTTGGGTACTAGATTCGGTGCGTTACAATATACTTCCACCAAGGCAATTACATTTGAATTGATGTTATCCTTGTTACTGGAGAGTATGTATCAAAGTAATCAAGGCCTTCGTTCTGTTTGAAGCCTTTTACTATAATTCTTGCCTTTTTTGTCAATAGTACCATCTGCTTTTATTTTCTTTTTGAAGATCCATTTAGAACCTAAAGTCTTATTTCTTGGAGGAAGATCAACCAACTCTCAATGGATGGTTGCATAATATTGAATCAATCTCACTATCGACTGCGTTTTTCCAAAAGAATAAGTCTGAAGACGCCATCACTTCTTTAAATGTTTGAGGCTCATTTTCTAAGCGAAATGTTACAAAATTCGATCCAAAGAATTTAACATTCTTTGACGTGTACTACATCTAGGATTCTAATTATTACGTACAGCCTCACTTAGTTCATTTCAAGGTCATTTATATCCCCTACTAGATTGGTCATATATAGTTTTATACGAATAAATATGTTCAAAGAATTCAGCATTATCTGATTCAATTACCATATTTTCATTGATATCTAGATATTCGGATTTATGAACCAAAAACCAACATGCTTTGTTTGTAATGCCCTGATTTTTTGTAACCGGAATGCCACTTGGTGCTCATAATCCCAAAGGACCATAAGCTAACCCTTTTCTAATATCTGCACCTGAACACTGCATAATATACTAAAATAAATGTGGAAAACTAGCAGAAATTTCCATAAGGTTCAAATATCTAAAAATACTCAATACTAAAAACTGAATACTAATACATCTGTCCGAAAAGCCTCTAAACTTGTCTGAACTGTAGATTTGATGGGACATGTCCCCAACTAACTCCATCTACTAAAAATAAACTGATTCTAATGCCATAATAAAATAAGGATCATCCTCGAATGAAGAGGACTCACTGCTACGTCAGCTGCTGCTGACTAAGTCTGAACTTCTATGGGTGCTCTGGATCTTGCGCTTTGGAACCTATGGTATGACACTATAGCACAAGAGAAAAGTATGCGTCAGTACTTTGAATGTACTGGTATGCTACATGAGGTAAGTCTAAATGCAAGGGCTTATGCATGGACATAACTTAACTGAATAATCATGAGAGTACTGAATGAGGACATATGCATAAATGCTTAAACCATAACTGAAATTGCAGTAACACTGGATACAAATTCTAAATATTGGTTTCTTAATACTGACTTACTGATGACTGAGTCTACTAGTATTGATGTCTGAATTTACTAATACTGAGAGATTGAATAACAGAGTCTGTAGAGATTGATGTCTAATCTTGCTGATACTGATACTGATTTATTATATCTGAGATCAAGCCTATATAATGAGTGACCTCTGAGTTTACTGGTAATGTTGCCTAATACTTAATAAACTGGATATGAGATCAAGCCTATATAATGGGTGATCTCTGAATCTACTGGTAATGAATATGATTGTCTGAATCTGAGATCAAGCCTATATAACGGGTGATCTTTGAGTCTACTGATAATGAATATGAATGTCTGAATCTAAGATCAAGCCTATATAATAGGTGATCTCTGAGAAGTAGTTAATCCTACTATAACGGTTGACTCTTCAACTGAATTCTATTACTGAGACTTAATTTGAAACTGAGACTGTGGGAGGTAGTCATCTAACCGACATTCCCCTTCTAGCTTCCTTGGGGTCCAACCTGTAACCCAGTTGGAAGGATGTCAGTACTGTGCCACGGGTAAAGACACTTCTCTCTGAACCCAGGATGCCATGCCTAATATAACGGGTGACACCTGGTTGGAGCCAAGCCTAATATAATGGGTGACTCTGGGGAGGTAGTCAAGCCTAATATGACGGGTGACTCCTCATCTACGCTAGTTATGAAATTTTGGAGTACAGGGATTGTGATTAATGACTTTGCCTAAAATAATGGGGAAGCCGTCATTCCTGCCTTCGCTTGGTGCTGAATCCCACTCCCAGCTAAATATACACTGAATTGATTCTTAGAATGTTCTAGACTGAGATGAATCTGTTACTGTTCATATTTCTTGACTGATTTGACTGAGTTTATTTGGTTTTATTATCTAACGGAATACTACTAAATCTCGTTATCTAACTAATGATACTGAGTTCTAAATTGATTACTTAAATGCTACTGAGGTCTGAACTGAACACTTGAATACTACTAGATCTGAGCTGAGTACTGAATTGAGGCTAGAATGCTAATGATACTGAGATTACTGAAATTTCTTAAGTTCTATAATTGTCTGAGGGTACTGAATTGTGTAACTGACTGAGTTCTAAGAATCATGACTTGACTGAGATTATCGTGAAAACTGATACGGGCTCTAAACTTGCAGTTAAATTGTTGGGTATAAATACCCGCAGGACTCGATAACATAAAAGTAAAACATAAAAATTCTTGAATAATCATGAACATGGACATTCATTCACCATTACAATCATTAAAACATCTCTTCAAGCACTTAGAAATCATAAACATGTGATAGTATAGGGAGATACACTATTGGATCATAATCAATTCAACAAGGTCTTGCAACAAACATTTAACATGCATTGAATAGTATATAATTGGTGGATTTCAGGCTAACATGCACAATTCATTCATTAAGGCTTTTCAACAAACACTTGGTATGCATAAGCTTGCACACAATTGGGGATTTCTAGTCAATATGCTATAATGGCTCTAATTCCTTCACATAAGCATTTTATCAAACATATGGGAAACATGCTTTGGTTATACCACAGAACACTATACATAATCATCAAGAATACACCAATATCATGCAAATTGAAGAGAGTTTATCATGAACATCATACAATTCATCACATACTAGAGTCAACTCTTGAAATTGGTAGTCTAAATAATGAATTAAAACTCAATAATAATAGGAACTTCAATTTCAATTCACATGAATTGTGAAAACTCATAAATATAAGATCTTTGAATTTAAAAAAGGATTCTTGAACTTCTTGGGTTGAAGGAACCCAAGAATCAACATCTAACATATCTTGCTATGTAATTCTTGAAAGATTCACGGTGAAATCTTGATGATTTGGGTCTTGGATTAGAAACCCTAGGTCTTGTTCTTGAAGAAAATTGAGAGAAAATAATGATACTTGGGTTTAATGTGGCTGAATCTTGTGTTAAGGAGTATATATAGGGGTAGCAAAATGACCATATTGCCCTTGGAATTAAAATAACGGAACCTTTAAAAATCCCAATTTTTTATGCTGGCGCGATGCACCATAATCACGCCAGCTTACTGGAAATTCGACAATTGGGAAATTGAGCCTTGGCGTGACGCGGTGGAAATTGCGTTGCCACTTTGGTTGTGAATTGGAGAGACACCGCGATGCGGTGGAATCGCGGAGGCTCACTGAAATTTTCCATTTGCCATTTTGGCTGGCTCCGCGACGCGCTAAAGTACTAGGCGGCACACTGTCTCACTAAATTGACTCTAACTCTTCGCTCGAGTGGTGGATTTGGACGAATTTGGTATCGACGGAAAGCATATTCAATTTCCCACATGATAAAAAGTGAAAATATTAAAAATTTCATATGGAATAAATTATATTCATCTTTGAAATAAGATCTTTGATGTTCTAGAGACGAATTTAAACTAGGAGAAGTGTGGGGTATTACATTATTAATTTTAGCATATCCTATGAACATGATGTCCACCGTCATAGGTCCTATCCTTACTATTTTAGGCATAGGAACTTGAACCTTTGCTAGACACCCTCACACTTTTAAATATTTTATGTTGGGTTTCAAGTAAGAAGAAATTGAACTTTTATTGATTTAAACATTCATTACATTCATTTTGAATAGGACCTCATTGAGGTAGCCTTTTCCTACATACATTTCTACTTTACTAAGTATAATTTTTCCTGAAGTCATTTTCAAGCACACTTTTCCTGTTCCTTCTACTTTTGCAGTAGCAGAGTTTGCCATGTAGATCTTTTCTTCTTCTTAAGCCAGAATGAATGTAAAAAACAACTCCTTATTAACACAAACATGGCGGGTGACACCAGAATCCATCCACTATTCGCGAGGATTTCCCACTAAGTTGCATTCGGAAAGTATGGAACACAGATCATCCATTTATTTCTTGGACTCATCCATATTTTCTTGGTCCTTTTTCTTACCTTTCTTAGGGGCCCAATAATCTGTTGATGTGTGGCTAATCTTGCCATAGTTAAAGCACTTTCTCTTGAATTTTTTCTAAGGTTTATTGTTTTTATTTCCAGCTTTCTTTCAAATTTTAGAGTTGTTGTGGTCATCTTCTACAATGTTTGCTTTATTCATTGTAGAATTTTCTCTTGACCTTCTTTCACCAGCCTTATTGTCTTCTTCAATGCGCAATTTAATGATTAGATCTTCAACAGACATCTCCTTATGTTTGTGTTTCAAATAGTTCTTGAAATCCTTCCACATAGGTGGTAGCTTCAGTATTATTATTTCTACTTGAAACACTTCATTCACGATCAAACCTACAATAAAGTTTATGTGAATACCAGGAACATTCTTAAATTGTTCAATTAAGGTATTTGTCAAATTAATACCTTCTGTAAGGAAATCATGGATACTTGGGAAATAGCCGACTTGTTGTTTATCATTTTATATTCCAGGAATCTTGCAACAAAGAATTTTTTAATTCCTACATCGCCCGTCTTGTACTTTCGTTTTAGTGCTCCCCATAACTCTTTTGGTGTCTTTGTTCCACTATACACATTGTAAAGGACATCTTGGATACCACTCAAAATGTAGTTTCTGAAAAGGAAATTTGAGTGTTTCCAAGCCTCCACAATCACAAATCTCTCTTGTTCAGAGGTTTCCTTGAGCACCTTCGAAGCTTCCTCAAATATGAACCTTTGAAGACAAAGAGTTGTAAGGTAGAATTCTACTGCCACCTTTTGAAGTCAATACCCGCGAACATTTTAGGTTTCTCCACTGGTGCCATTGCTGGCAGAGCATTCGTACGACTTATTATGATAATACTAGTTGCTGCCACAGTCGTTGCACCATCATGCACTTGACTATCCATAGCCATTTTCTAATCACAACAAGACAGAACCTTTAGTATGTCATAATACTCTTAATAAAGTTGTAGAAACTTTAAACACCTCTTGTTTCTAGTTTAACGATGAAGTTTTTATGACTTACAATTCTCAACTAAGTGATCTTTAACTTGTAATGAAGATTTTATGTCTTCAAATAACTTGTTAAGTTCAAACAAAGTATAAATCTTAAAGCTTTAATCTCCATTAACCAAGCAATACAAATTCCGAAAGTTTATTCCTTAAGATTGTTATTTTCAATGTTTTTGGGTACAAGAATCTGTATTTAGGCACGACAACTTCAACACAAGTTCAAGTGTAAAACCAAGAACACCTATGAAGTTACTTAACAACTTCAACACAAGATTAAGAATAATCTATCCAAGAAGTGTGTTAAATTTTAAAAATAAGATGAAATGGAATTTTTATGGCTATGTCCCCCGGCTTCATGGAGTGTCCTTAGGGAATTTTCTCCTTACTGTACCCGAGGTTATGGAATCTTCCTCCCAGGATAAAATGACCTTCAATCTAACAATAATAGTACCTCAAATTGTAGGATTCATCGAACTCACTCAATGGCTAATGATAAAACAGATTTTTTGTAAGAAAGAAGAGTGTTTATGCTGTCAAAAATCATGTTAATACCTAAGGAATACGTCAGGTATTTATAACCTTTATGTGTCATTTCATAAAGGATTCATTAGTTTAAGAAAAAGGTACCTATTCCGAACAATCACGTCACTTGGGCCTAGTCTGTGCTAGACCTGTGCCTGATCTGTGGCCGCAGGTGACACTGTCCAATTTTAGTGGATACCTGCACTACATCTGAGCCCACAGGTCATGTACCAATGCTATATCTGTGCCCGCAGGTCACACTATTGAGCAAACCAGTGTACCTTTTGCCTCGAAGGGTCGTATCCCTTCGAGATGCATTGCGTATGCATTAGCATGGCATCCTAAATGTGCTCGCACAAGGAGAAAAATAATTCTATCAGATTTTTGGATTAAATTTCACTTTTCTTTTCAAGTTTCAAAATAAAATTTATCTAAAAAATAGATCTCATCGATTGATCATTTTCCAAATCAGAAGCTGAAGTCGAGCAAAGCCGCCGCCATCGACGTTAGGCACCTCTTGGTTATTGCCTCACTTACCATGTGGAGTAAGTGTTCCTTATTAAAAACACTTGAAAGTTTCCTTCTCCCACCAATGTGGGAGAATTAGTGGACTTTTCATTTTTTAGTACACTTTCCATTTTAGTGTGGACTCATTTTTCCTCTACTACTTTTCCTCCATTTTCCATTCACAAATACACCTTGAACTCAATATTCAGGCATCAATTCTTCTCTTTTCCGCTATTTTCTTTACGTTTCTTACTGTGTTGTCTAATTTCAATCTTTTTACATAGTTTATCAGTACTATTTGATAAATTTTTTGAAAAGTATCTTTCCATCAATTTCATAAACATAAAAATTGTATAAAAAGATCCATTTAGAGTTGAGAAAGACTAGATATGCCACTCTATTTTTCTTTGTAACAATGAAAACTGACTCTCCAATGTTGGAACAAATATGTTTAATGAATCCTATGACATACTAAAATAGGTTAAAACAATTATAATTTCTTTATATTTTATAATATGTAGTTGCTTTTTTAAATTTATTGTGTAGTTTAAAATTTCTCTTTGCATATGTTCTTGTGGTATTCATCTTCGTCAGAACCTTCGAAGGCATCCTGCTGCGCGTTTCAAATAAACTTCAGTTTTACTCTCTTTACTTTAAAACAGGAAACTGATTTTAGACTGTCTTGTGAGTACATATTTTTGCCAAATTTTCAAGCATTTTATTATTCCGCTTCTATTTCGTGTGCACATTCTATCACATCAGGGGAGAGAAACATTTTTTCTCAATAATTGAAGCAGAAGATCAAGTTGTGTTGCCAGTAGTTTGTAATGTCTTCCTTCTCCCCTCCTTTTTTCAAAGTTAACTTTTCCTATCAAGACCTACTGTTTAGTTACTATTCTCTGTTATGTTTTCTTAATCCTTTCTTAGACTTTGTTTCTCTTCTGTAATTACCGAAAAAATTATTTAGTCATGTTGTTTTCTTAATTTTGTCCATTATTATGTTCTTTTTGGATTTTTTGGATACTACAAATGGTATGGGTATAAAATTAAGGAAAAATAAAAGTGATCTTTGAATAAGGTTTGACCGATTCTGATGAAAACGCTCATCAAAAAATAAATCTTTTAGGAGGGCACAGTAATTTTGTAAAGCTTTAGTTCTTATAGTTTGATAAAAGGTGGATGGACTGTGATGTTGAGTCATATAATGTATTGTACAGTTACTTCATTGGACTTCTCTACCTATAGAATAAAGAAGTAAAATAGTTACAGTGGGAAAGAGGAAAAATTGTGCCTAAAGTTATGGATTTGTTTGTTTTTGTAATAGCAAACTGATCAACGGGCAACTTGGAAAGGTATGTTAGGTCAGTTTACCTTTATTGACCACTTGTCAAAACAGATAGATGAACTCCTTAATTTGAAATTAAAATTATGTAAATGCACCCATGTAATATCCATCTTATTATTCCCTTTTAATGAAGGATTTAACTGGTACTTATAACCAATTATTAGTATTAATTAAGGAATTAAAAAAAGGCAAGACAAAAGCTTTAAGTTTCACATTAAAAATTATCATAAACCGAACAATTGTTATGGGAGGATAATAACAAGTAAAACAACGTACCAAAAGGAAAAAAAGTGAGATAAACAGAGAGTATCTACACGGTGTTGGCAGGCATCTTCGTGAAGTGAAAAGGTATAAATTAGTTTGTAGTTTTGGTAAAGCAGTAAATAATGTATGTTTGATCTTCTTCATAGTGGTAATGGTCTGCTGCTGCAGTAACTAATATATGTGTATATGTTTGAGATTTTCATAAAGTGTTGTTTGTAACATTCTTTATTACTATAAGGGTAGAAATTGATTATTGTAAGGGTAGAATCCAACCAATCCAACCATCCTGTGTTACTGTAAGGGAAACAATCATGTCAAGTCAATAATTGATTAGTGATGAGAGAAATGGTTAGCACTGGAATCGCTTCTTAAGGGTAGAAATTTTAATAGTAAAGTTATTGACATTATGGGTTAGAAATCATTGGTTATTATGTTGAAATTTTTGTTTTGGCAGCCTTCCCTTATTAAATTATTCTTAATTCATGGATAATGATTTGAGACATTAAGGTTTAGAATTAACCTTGAATAGTAATGATATTGGAATCTGACCCCGAATAATATAATTGATATCGTTATTTAATATTTTTGCATAGATTGAAGCCATTGAAGGCTATTTGGTTGGCATTCTATGCATAGTGAGGTTGTGGAACTTGTCGTTAGTGAGGTAAGTGATACTTCAAACTTTGATGCTTGCTTTTCAAATTTCTTATAAAAATTATATTTTTCTGTCTAGTCTATGTGTTGGAACAAGCATGCCACTTGGTAGAATCGGTGGTAATGATTATTTGTGAATATGTATTTGTAAAGTTTAGTAAGAGCTGCTTAGTGCGTGATAATGTGTGAGGTGATGTTGGGGTGTTGAACATATTTTTCTTCACTGTTGTTATAGTCTCTAGGGGCATAAATAGCTCCCGTAATATGTTAGGGGCATTACCTATGCTGCCGTAATATGTGAGAGGCGTTACTTATGTTGTCGTAATATGTTAGAGGCATTATTTATGCTGCTGTAATATGTTAGGGGATTGTACATGCTGTCGTTGTAGACTTATTGGTCCTTATATATGCTGATGTGGACTTATCGGGGTGCTAGGCCGATCACCTTCACTGCCATTTATAACAAGCTATGAGAGTGGATTGAGTTGAGATATAGAGTGACATTTTTTAACTTCCTTTTGGATCTTATTGAGATTTCCGTATGAGATACATTATGTATATATTATTTGTGTATTTTGTTGTGCCTTGTATTTTTTAACACTTGTTCCAAGGGTATTAAAGTAGCGGGTCGAGGATCTTACTGAGTAATATTTATATAGCTCACTCTTTTCTTACATACGTGCAGATATAGTTACAGAGATAGAGGCTCGTGGTTGACTATCTTTATGTGTGGATTTTGTCGCTAAGGTGAGCCTTCACATTGTTCGTGAAGGCTATCATTCATCTTTAGTTATTTTTAGCTTATGTTTCCTTTCGTTGGGTTTGTATGCCCAAAATTTGAACTCATATAACTTTTTTTAGATGCTCCGTGTACTTCGTGTGGGACTTGGGTTAGATATTTTTTATCTAAACTATTATCGTTTTCATAAATCGCTATGCGGTATCTTGTTGGTTAATTACCCTGTGTTAATGATTATTTCTTGCATATTGAGTTGTATATGTTTTTATCTCTGTGTTTCTAGATATTGTGAATGTATAGAAAATTGGTTCTTCTGATAAGTGGTGTTGTCGGGAGCCAGTCACGCCTAGGGGTTATTTGGGATGTGACAAAATTGGTATCAGAGCATAGGCTTTAGGTCCCAAGGCATGGAGTAGTGTTTAGTAGATTCTTGTTCAGGGGTATATAGGAGCCCATACTTCTAAACTTGAGGCTACAGAACATCTAGGAAGTTTTCCCTTTTTATTCATTATTCATAGGTTGAGTAGAATTAAGTCTAACCTTTAAATATTGTTTCACAGATGGTTAAGAGATGTGGTTCTTCCTCTACTAGTCGATCTAATGCACCTGCTGGACATGGTGCTGGATAGGATCCTACATGTAGGGGTGGTTGATTTGTGTCTCATCAAACTAGGCGTCAATTTAGGATATAGACCGGTGCTCAGTCTGGAGTTGGGAATGGGGGATAACCCCAGGTTGTGGGCTTCGAGAAAGAATAGGACCAGGTTGATCGAGATTCTCCAGCTGCAGTGCCAGTTGCTGCACCAACTATTACATTGCCTGCAGATATAGTGTAAAGAATATTGAATGTACTTGAGGCATTGGTGCCTAATCAGGGTTAAAATCCAGCTTCTCAGGCTACTGCACAGATGCAAGCACAAGTTCAGTTGAATGTTGCAAGCTCTCAGGCATCTCTACCAATTGAATATTCGATTGTAGCTGTAGGGCAACCCAAGGATCTAATTAATTTCATGGATCTTAAGCTATCAGATTTTGATGCTACACCATCTTCTGTTGAGCATCAAAAGTTTTTAGATCGCTACGAGAAGTTTTTGACTACTTTTTGACAGAAAGAGACTCGTAGTGTAGAATTTACCACTTTTCTATTCTAGGGGTCTCTCGAGGTTTGGTGGACTTCTATTTTGAGGGGCAGACAAGTAGGGCTACCGCCAATCACTTGGTTAGAGTTTTTAGCTATGTTCTTGGACAAATTTATTCCCTTGAGCAAACAAGATTACATGAGATGCCAGTTTAATAAGTTACGACAAGGATCCATAACAGTCACTGAGTACGAAGCTAAGTTTACTTAGTTGTCTAGGTATGTTCTATCTTTAGTTGCAGATCAGAGGGAGAAAGTAAGATGATTTATGGATGGAATTGAGGCTCGTTATTGTGGTCCAGTGATACGCGATGTGTGTAATGGATCCTATTCTGAGGTGTTTGACATTGTTCTCCATTCTGAGTCTTATTATGAGATGGAAAGGATTAATCGAGAAAATAAGAACGCATATAACTCAGGTGGGTTTTATGGTACTTTGTCTAGGAGAAAGAGTGGTTTTGATCGTGGATAGTCTAGGCCTACACAGTTAGAGTCAGTGGGCCAATCGTCAAGGAATAGTTATCTATCTAGATAGGGACAACAACAACAGATACAGAGGAATGGTAGTAGTTTCTTTTAGTCCGAGCAGCGTTTGAGATATTCCTATTGTTGAAGAAATCATAGTGGACGTTGTTTTAAAGTTGGCGATCTTTGTTATACTTGTGGTGAAAGAGGGAACATTGCTAAGTTTTGTCCTAAGAGAGATTCTGGGTTTAGTCAAGCTACTACTTAGGTACAGAGAAATGTTATAGGTAACCATGCTCACGTTCAGCCAGCTAGGATCTCTCCACAGGGTACTCATGGACAGGGTCGATAGGGTGCTTAGGGTTCTCAAACAGCAGGTAGACCACTGAGATTCTTTGCTATGGCTAGATAGGACATCAAGGCATCTAATACAGTGGTCATAGGTATTATCACTGTAAACTCTCATGAGTCTTATTCTCTTATTGATCCTGGTTTTATGTATTCATGTGTATCCCCATATTTTTCTTTATTCTTCAAGATAAGGATTGAGACTCTTGTAGAGCCATATATCATTATGACCCCAGTAGGGGAGACCTTATCAGTGGATAGAGTTTATAGAGATTGTGTGATATCTGTTCAGGGTAAGGACACTATAGTTGATCTACTTTTGTTGCCAATGACTGATTTTGATGTGATTATGGGTATGAATTGGTTGGCATCATGTTACACTTTGGTTGATTGTTATGCTAAGCTTATATGTTTTGATATTGTTGGAGAACGACCTTTAGTGTGGAATGGTATAACTCCTGTGACTCAAGGGAAGATAATATCCTATGTAAAAGCTCGCCGAATGATTAACCATGGTTGTTTAGGTTTTATTGCTACCGTTCATAACACTCGAGTAGATGAAGTTTCTATAAATAATGTTCCCATTATTCGGGAGTTTATTAATGTGTTTCCAAATGATTTACCTGGGTTACCTCCGATGCGAGAAATTGAGTTCAGCATTGATTTAGTACCAGGGACTCAACCTATCTCTATTCTACCTTGCCGTATGGCTCCTGCTGAGTTAAGGGAATTAAAGGTTCAACTTTAGGAATTGCTTGATAAAGGATTCATCAAGCCTAGTGTGTCACCTTAGGGTGCACCTATGTTATTTGTGAAAAAGAAAGATGGCACGATGAGAATGTGCATTGACTATAAGCAGTTAAATAAGGTGACAATCAAGAATAAGTATCCCTTGCATCAAATTGATGATCTATTCGATGTAATATATAGGGTGCTACTCACTTTTCTAAGATTAACTTGAGATCGGGTTATCATCAGCAGTGACTCAAGGCCGAAGATATCACTAAGATGACTTTTTGGACTAGGTATGGATATTTTGAATTTTTAGTGATGTCATTTGGACTGACCAATGCACCTGCAACATTTATGGACCTCATGAGCAGGATATTCAAGCCTTATTTAGACCAATTTGTTTTTGTATTCATTGAAAACATTTTGGTTTACTCTCAGAGTGAGGTAGAACATGAACAACACTTGAGAGTAGTGTTGCAGACACTTAGAGAACACAAGCTATATGCCAAGTTCTCAAAGTATGAGTTTTGGTTGGGCACAATTTCCTTTTTGGGGCATGCGGTGAAGAGAGATGGGATTTATGTTGATCCAAAGAAAATTGAAGCAGTTTGAGATTGGCCTCAACCTAATACTATTATAGAGATACGTAGCTTCCTAGGGCTAGCTACTTATTATAGGAGGTTTGTGGAGGGTTTCTCAAAGGTAGATTCTCCATTGACAAGCTTAACTAAAAAGGTGTGGTGTTTCAACGGTCAGATGAATGTGAAGAAAGTTTTAAGAAATTAAAGACGACATTGATTTTGGCTCCAATTTTGACCTTTCTTACGACAGAGGGTGGTTTCAGTATTTATTGTGATGCATCTTGAATTGGGTTGGGTTGTGTTTTATACAAAATGGTAAAGTGGTGGGATATTCTTCTTGACAGCTAAAGGTCCATGAGAAGAATTATTCGACTCACGACTTAGAATTGGTTGCGGTTGTCTTTACCCTCAAGATTTGGTGTCATTATCTTTATGGTGAGCAGTGTGAAATCTATATTGATCACAAGAGTCTGTAGTACTTATTCAAGCAAAGAGATTTGAATTTGAGACAACGACAGTGGTTAGAGTTACTTAATGATTATGATCTCACTATCTTGTATCATCCTGGGAAGGCGAATGTAGTAGTGGATGCTTTGAGTAGGAAGTCTATGGGCAGCTTAGTTCGGTTTGTTGACGAAAGGCAACCTTTGCTTATGGATATTCAGTCTTTATCCAATCATGGAGTTCAAATTGATCATACCATGCCTGGCAAATTACTTGCCATTATAGTGGTTCAGTCATCCTTAGTTGGGCAAGTTAAGATTTGCTAATATGATAATTCCTACCTTGTTGGGATTTAAGATCAAGTGCTGAATGATGGTGTTAAGTCTTTTACTATTGATGGTGAAGGTGTGCTGCGTCGTCATGGAAGATTCTGTGTTCCCATTGTGAGTGACGTGAGATAGCTAATTCTTGATGAGGCTCATAGCTCACGATACTTTATCTACCCTGGTACTAAAAAAATGTATCAAGAATTGCATGGATTGTACTGGTATAAAGGTATGAAAGTTGATATTTTGAAACATGTGACTAGTTTTTTAAATTGTCAATAGGTTAAATATGAACATCAAAAACCTGGCGGAGTGATACAAAATTGATTATTCCAGAGTGGAAGTGGGAAAAGATTACTATGGATGTTGTTGTCGGGTTGCCAAATACTTTCAGAAAGCACAACTCGATTTGGGTGATAGTGGATAGACTTATAAAATCTTCCCATTTCATACCAGTTTGGGTTACTTATAGCGTGAAGCAGTTAGTGGAAATTTACCTTCGGGAGATAGTTTAGCTTAATGGTGTGCCTATCTCAATCATTTCTGATTGAGGTGCGCAGTTCACTACTTAATTCTGGAGATCTTTTCAGAAATTATTGGGTTCACAAATTGAGTTGAGTACAGCTTTTCATCCGCAGACCGACGGGTAGTATGAACGAGTTATTCAGATCTTGGAGGACATGCTTAGAGCTTGTGCTATTGACTTTGGTGGCCATTGGGATGAGTAGTTACCTTTAGCAGAGTTTGCTTATAATAATAGCTATCAGTCGAGCATTCAAATGGTACCATATGGGGCTCTGTATGGTCGCAAGTGTCTTTCACCAGTTGGCTGGTTTGAGGCCAGCGAAGCA
>NW_025861569.1:41140-45809 GCF_002878395.1 Capsicum annuum
ATTTAGTTCAACAAGCATTGGAGAAGGTTCCAGTGATACGGGACCAACTTAAGACATCACAAAGCAGGCAGAAGTCTTATGCAGATAAAAGTGTCCATGATTTCGAGTTTGAAAAGGGGGAATAAGTTTTTTGAAAGTTTCTCCAATGAAAAGAGTTATGAGATTTGGCCGAAAAGGTAAGCTAAGTCCTAGATACATTGGTCCTTATAAGATTTTGGACCAAATTGGATTGGTGGTGTATAGGATTGCTTTACCTCCAAGATTATTTACAGTTCATCCTGTATTTCACATGTCTATGCTTAGACGGTATGTTCGTAATGATAGCCATAAGATTCAGCTATAAGATGTAGAGCTTGATGAAATCTGACTTATAAGAAAAGCTCGATATATATTCTTAATAGGCAAGTACGATAGTTGAGGTCGAAGAAGATAGCTTCAGTCAAGGTATTATGGCGTAATCATCCAACTGAGGAAGCTACTTGGGAGTCCAAGGAGGAGATACGAGTTAGATATCCTCACTTATTTGAAATTTCAGGTATGATTCTAGACCCGTTTGAGGATGACTGTTATTTTAAGCAGGGGAGAATGTAATAGCCAGCTTATTATTCCTTTTAATGAAGGATTTAATAGGTAATTATAACCAATTATTAGTATTAATTAAGGAATTAAAAAGGGGCAAGCCAAAAGCTTTCAGTTTAACATTAAAGATCAGCATAAATAGAACAATTGTTCTGGGAAGATAATAGCAAGCAAAACAGCGTACCAAAAGAAAAAAAAGATAGATAAACAGAGAGTAGCTACACGGTATTGGCAGGAATCTTTGTGAATTGATAAGGTATGAATTTATTTGTAGTTTTGGCATAGAATTTTAGCAAAGCAGTAAATAATGTTTGTTTGATCTTCTTCATAGTGGTAATGGTCTGCTTCTACAATAACTAATATATGTTTATATGTTTGAGAATTTCATAAAGTGTTGTTTGTAATATTCTTTGTTACTATAAGGGTAGAAATTGATTACTGTAAGGGTAGAATCCAACCAATCCAACCATTCTTTGTTACTGTGAGGGAAACAATAATGTTAAGGTAATAATTGATTAGTGATGAGAGAAATGGTTGGCACTAGAATCATTTCTTTAGGGTAGAAATTTAAATAGTGAAGTATTGACATTATGGGTTAGAAATCATTGGTTATTACGTTGAAATTTTTGTTTTGCCGGACTTCCCTTATTAAATTATCCTTAATTCATGGATAATGATATGAGATATTAACGTTTATCATTAACCTTGAACAGTAAGGATATTGAAATCTGACCCCGAATAATATAATTGATATCTTTATTCAATATTTTTGCATAGAATGAACCCATTGAAGGCTATTTGGCTGGTGTTCTATGCATAGTGAGGTTGTGGAACTTGTCGTTAGCGAGGTAAGTGAGACTTCAAACTTTAATGCTTTCTTTTCAAATTTCTTTATAAAAATTATGTTTTTCTGCCTAATCCATGTTTTGGAACAAAAGTGTGACTACGTAGAATTGGTGGTAATGATTATTTGTGGATATGTATTTGAAAAGTTTAGTGAGAGATTCTTAGTGCGTGATAATGTGTGAGGTGATGTTGGGGTGTTGAACATATTTTTCTTCGTTGTCGTTATAATCTCTAGGGGCATACATAGCTGCCGTAATATGTTAGGGACATTACTTATACTGCCGTAATATGTTAGGGTCATTATTTATGCTGCCGTAATATGTTAGGGGCTTGTACATGCTGCTGTAGTAGACTTCTTGGGCATTATATATGCTGTCGTGGACTTGTCGGAGTGCTAGGCCGCTTACTTTCATTGCCACTGTAGAAACGTAATTTTGTCCTCCCAAAATTGAATTTTTATCCATTTTTAGCTCACCTTACTATATACCCTCACCCATGTAATTATACCCCACAAAAATACAAAAATGACAAAAATTCAATAAATTCCTAACGTTATCCTAACAAATTTTATCCTAATCCTAACAACCTACCCCCACCCCTACCTCACTACCCCACCTACCCACCTAACCCCGTATTACCTCACCCCATTCACGTTTCTTTTTCTTTGGCATTTTTTTTGGGATATAGCAGGATCCATTTTTTCTATTCCAGAGAATTCCATTTTTTTCTTCCTTTCCTTTTCTTCTTCATGATTAAACCACAACTCCATTTTCCTCTATTTTTTCTTCATTTAAGCATACACATTTGCACATTAATTCGGACCCACACGAAATTGAGAGAAAGAGAGAGAGAGCAGAGAACCGCGAAGGAGAAAGAGACTAAAAGAGCAATGAAGAAAGTGAGGTTAGTGTTCTCCGACAAAACTCCTACTGGAATCACTACCGGAAAAAGCATAGCAGTCACTTTCTCGTTCATTGTCATCGGAGAAAACCCCAAACCACCGGTATGAACCCTGAATCCACCAATACTGCCAAGATCTACCACCGAATCACGTTCTTCGATCGTTCATTATAATGAGTTTGGCTGGAAAAATGTTTAGCTGGCAACTGTTGTATTGTTTCAGCCAAAAACACCTTTAAACGGCATATCAGTGTTATATCAGTCCTATTGGTTTAATTCTGGTGAAATTCGGGTTGGTTCCGACAAGGTTTAGTCTCGATTTGCTTGATATTTCTTCTTTTGAGGGTTTTAAATCGGTACGAGTTGGCTATTTTTTGGTACCGAGTTGGTTTGATTCATTATCGAGGTTTGGATCGAGGTTCTCCAGCTGCAGCTTTATCTATGATATATTGAAATCGAAAGTTGAGGTCCAATTCTAATCTTCTTTTCTTTTACTTCATTATTTATTGTGTTTGGTGCATCGGATTGGACATTTGTGTGATTGAGTGATCGTTGTTGTTGGTGAACGAATGCTCGTGTTATTTCTTTAGTTATGAATCATGTGATGAAGTGAACCCTGTTGAGAATTAAAATTGTTGATCTGGGGAGAAATTGAGAATTTGATAAAATAGTGAATTTGGATTGATTAAAGACTTTTGGTTTAGTTTGGTTTAAATATAAATATGATTGAAATGCGGTAGTATCATGATAAGACCGGTAAAAGCGTAGGAAAATAGTAGGATTGGGTAGTCGAATTTAGAACTTATGGATTGTTTGAGTGTTTCAAATGTTTGTGGAATGGTTTGTTTTCCTCGCATAGGGAAAATGTATTCATTTAGATGGGGAATGCCCCAAGATACATTGTATTTATTCACCGGGGAATGTCCCGAAGTATTTTGTACCCGGAGGACATTCGAGAGGAAGGACTGAGGCATCGGGTGAGGCATTGGAGCTTAGTCTAGGATTAGTTTAGAATAGGATTTACATATCTTAGCATTTTTCTATTTCGGGAATGTATAATTGGACTGGACACTATATTTTGGATTTGTTTTGTTTTGTGCATTTGATTGATTGTTTTATGTGTTTTTGTGTGGTTTATACACTTATAATGTCAAAGTTAGCCGATACACTCTACCAAGCGACCGTGGTCAAACCACGGGATCAAGGGGTGCCTAACACCTTCCCCTTGGTCAACAGAATTCCTTAGCAGGAATCTCTGTTCGCAAACCAGTTTTAAGAGTCAAAATATTTTGAAAGGGATTTCCAAAGGTGACTTGGCACACCCGATCTATGCCAAGTGGCGACTCTGAGTTTAAATGTAAATAATCCTTTTTCGAAATAAATTTTTAATCTTTTGTCACTTTAATAATAAAACCCTTTCGAAACTTAAAATATAAATCCTTTGGAGTACGAAAAAGGGGTGTGATAGCTCTGGCGCCTCCACTAGAACTTTTCAGAATTCGAGCTTATTTTGGGGTCGTATCGGCTTTGTTTGGCATTATGAGTGTATAAGCATTGTTTGTGATTTTTGTTTGTGTTATTGTTATCACTGTTGTGCGATTTCATGCTCTTTGTTTATAGTATTTATCCTATGTGTTACCATTTTTATATCTGGCATCATGTGTCTACCCCCAGGCCTTTTTTCTGCAACAAGTCCATAGTACACGTGTTGTACACGACCTCTAGTTGAGTCACCCTTATTTTAGGGGGGAGCCCTCGGTGTTACGGAGTAGGTGGAAAGCAAAGCAGCCACTATCGACCATACGCTTCCCCGAACAGCCTTGTTAGTGAACCCCAACGTAGGTCAGCCTTTAGGTCATGCTTATGTTTATCATATTGAAGACCTAGCAGGGCCCACTTGGCCCTTTGTAGGAGACTTACCTCTAAGGCATCCCTACGTGCTAAATGTTGCATCTTTGAGGGTAACAAGGTTATTTGACCGACTGGTTTGGGCAAAAACATGAGTTAGAAGCAAAGTGTGTAGGCAATAAATTGTTGAAAAAAAAAGACGAAAAAAAGAGTGAAGAAAAAAAAAGATTTGGTAGTTTTTAGGGTTCTTTATGGCTTTTGTTTTTCACAATTTAAAAATTTAAAATAAAATAAAATATTTTTTTACTTTTTGCACTCATTTCCCAAAAAATCAAAAACGTTAAAATTTTTTCCTTTTATTTCTTTAGTAAGCATTCATAATTCAAAAACTCCAAAAATATTTTTTCCTTTCAATAGGAGCTTTGTACATTCTTATATAGTGAAAACGTCAAAAAGATTTTCCTTCGTAATTGTTGGTGTCAGTTTTAGTTGAAGT
>NW_025861569.1:45909-54963 GCF_002878395.1 Capsicum annuum
AAAATAAAATAAAATATTTTTTTACTTTTTGCACTCATTTCCCAAAAAATCAAAAACGTTAAAATTTTTTCCTTTTATTTCTTTAGTAAGCATTCATAATTCAAAAACTCTAAAAATATTTTTTCCTTTCAATAGGAGCTTTGTACATTCTTATATAATGAAAACGCCAAAAAGATTTTCCTTCGTAATTGTTGGTGTCAGTTTTAGTTGAAGTGTCTAATTAAAAATTCAAAAAAGATTTTATTTGTTTGTCTTTGGTTGTGTCTCTTAAGTTAGGGTCAATCTATTAGTTAATCATTAATTGTCCAATCTGGACGAACTACGCACCCCTGATTCTCCTCTTTCGGGATGTGAGATATGTAGGCAGCCTATTGTTGGTTCGGGAATCTTATTTAAAAAAATTAAAAAATATTTTTTTTCACTCTTCATTTAGAGTAGGTGTTTCATACATGTATTGAAAAGAAAAATACAAAAAAAAAAAGATTTTTCTCAGTAGTCATAGGTTTCATTTTTGGTTGATCTTATTTCAAAAACTCAAAAAGATTTTCTTCACTCTTCATTTAAAGTAGGTGTTTCATATACATCTTTAAAAGAAAACTACAAAAAGATTTTTCTTTAATAGGTTCAAGTTCCATTTTCATATGAAATTTAAAACTGAAAACCCAAAAAGATTTTCTTTGATAATCATAGATTTCACTTTGTATAGGGATGTTAAAGCTGAAAAATTCAAAAACATTTTTGTCAATTCTTTTGACAAATTGTTATTTTCTTTTGTTTTTAAAGTTTTGAGGAAAAAAAAGAAAAAGAGTTCAATTGGCCATTTTGGCACGAGTTCATGAACTACGTACACCTGATTCTCCCCTTTCGGGGGTGAGATACGTAGGCACCTTTCTAGGGTTCGGTGATTTTTTTCAAGAAAAAAAAGAGGTTTTGAAAAATGTTGAACTCTAACATATTTTTTGCCTCTTGTTCAGTTAGTTTAAGGTGGTTGGTTTGTGGTTTCCTGGCTGGTCCTCCATATCACACCAAATCCAAGGAAGGGTTAGTTGTGTCCAATAAGGATATAGAGAGTGACATCATAGATGAAACAAAGACTCAAAAAATTGAGAGTTTAAAGGAAGAGAATTTGAGACTGAGACAACAAATGATGAAAATGTATTGAGCTTGGGCCAGTGGGCTGCCTCCACCTCCGTTCCCCACTTTTGACCCTACAAATAGCTTGAGTCTTCCTCCAAAATCAAAAAGTCAGTTTTCTACTGTTGTTGATGCACCACAACATGCCTCAGAATCCATTCCACGTCAAATGCACCTCAACACTTCCATCACTCTTTCTTTATCTCCTCAGTATAAGTCAAGCACATTCACAGCACCACATACCGTCTGTCTTTTTGTTTCTCAACCTTCTACCTAGGCTTCCACTTTGTATATCAATCCAACGATTGTGCTTCCCCAGTCCACTAGTGACTCCACGTTCATTACTGTTGATGATCATTGGTATACTCTTGAGCCTACAGTTAAGTTAAGTGGACCACCAAAATTTCTTACTAAGAAGCCTAGCATGCCAAATGAGCCAGAGAAAATGGTTGGGAAAGTGAAGAGTGTAGAAAATGATATGAAAAATTCCCCTGGACTTATGGGCTATGAAGATGTTTCATATAAAAACTGGGGCATTTCTTCAAGTGTTAACCTTCCTCCCAGCTTTAAGACATCCAAATTTGGGGAGCCTGATGGACAGAAGATTCTGTGAAACATTCGGGATGACATTGCAATCAACCAAGGGAAACTAAACAAAAGAAGAAGGAAAACACACCTATTGTCATAACAGGGCCAAAGCAGAGTTTGAGAGGTCCAACCTACCAATACTGTCAGCCTCAATCCCGAGCTTACATATCAAATCCATATAACCACTTGCAACAAGGTTTATCTCTCCAAAATCCAAGTAATCCCATTCCACTTCCTCGATATCCTATGAACAATGCACAATTGTATGCCCATCCATATTCTTATCCACAATGGCATGCACCTATCCCTCAATATGGTCCTCGACCCCCACAAATTTACCAAGGGACCTCTAAATCCAAATTTTATTTGAGGCTAGAGTTCGCAAAGAGGAGAAAGGAAAAAGATAATTTCACTCCTATTGGGGAATCCAATGCCAGTTTATTTTAGAGATTGGTATAGCAGGACGTGATCACTCCTCTCCTTGGGTATACTTCTGACCCACATTCAAGAAGCTTTGATCCTAATGTGCGATGTGCATATCATTTTGATGTTCAGGGTCATAGTACTGAAGATTGTCGGAATTTGAAAAGAGAAATAGAAAAAATAATTCAAGATAAATTGATTGTGGTGAAAAACATTGGCCCTTCGACCATCCCACAAAGTTCTTCACCAGCACACGGTACTGCACAATATGTGGGAGGCAATGAGTTAAGCATGGGGATCCAGAGCTTATTTATTGAAGAAAATATGTCTGACAGTGGTGGAAGCTCTTGTCATGTTGATATGCAAACCAGTGGCTAATATATCAGGCTGAGCAATTGAAAAGTCACCCCTCTCCCTACTAAGTAGAGGTCTGGTAGTTTGTTTTGTTTTCTTTTCTATTTTTCAAATTATTTCAAGGTTGTAGTTCGGGATCTATCTTGTTTTGTCCCTTTGTCGTTTATGTTCAAACCCTTTTATCTTTTATTTCAACTAAATGAAGTATCCCTTTCCTTTTGTGTTACAAATATGTGTTGTTTGTTTGTTTTTTTTATACAACCATTTTATGTTGATTCTAGTGATATGACATGCCTGCGGAATTTTTAGTCAGATCTTAATATCCAGCTTAATCATGAAGCATTGAATTAGAGAGTTAAATTTAGGAAAAGAGAGCATCTGAGAAAATAAATAGAGTGTTGGGGCATTTGGTGATCAACTTGAAGCCTTCTTTGAAAATTGAGACTTTTTGAGTATCACAAGGATAACTTGGTCATCAATTGAAAGACATATCTTAATTAGGTCAAATAGTGTCTACGTGATCCTATCAAGAGGAACAGAAAGAAAATCAACTCCACGAAAACGTGAGTCATTCAATGTGATAGATATAACACAGGTGGAGTTATATGTTCGACAAGCCCAGAAGAAGTAGTGGCACACATGCTCAATTAAAGTTAATATTGTGAAAGTGTCACAAATAATCTTCATCTCTCACCTTCATATTGCATGATATGTACTTGCATTTTCAAGGATTGATATGATGAGAACATTTTATTCTGCTATCCAAACATCGGGTCATCCTTTGTTTACCTAATTTGAGCTTTAGTCCTATTTTCTTTCATACCCCTCTTTTGGAATCAAGATGGAGTCAGCAAAACTCAAACGAAAAGTGTCGAGCAAAACAATAGAGTCAGAAAGTTTCCAAAAAGAGAAGAGAGGAAAATGTGTCCAAAATAGAAAAAAAGAGTGTCAAGAAAAATTAGAATCATAAAAATCACAAAGAAAAAAGAGTCAAAAAAGGAAAAAAAAAGAAAAAAAATTAGAATAAAAAAAAACAAGCTGCCAGAACTACGCATGACCTGATTCTCCTCTCTCGAGGGTGAGATACGTAGGCTGCCCTACTCAGGGCTCGGTCCAACCAAATAAATAATTTAGAGTCACCCAGTCAAAAGAAACTGGGGCATGAGTTAATCCTCATTGTTTGAGCCGATTCCAAAAGTTGTAAGTTCTACCCCACTTCAAGTGTCGTTTGGGCCCCATGCCATTCTTTCTTTCTAACCTTATCCGAAAGCCAAGTTACAACCAAAGAAAGACCATTAGATCATTCTTTGAGGATGTTAAGGCTGAGCATGCAAGGGATATGGTGATTCATTTGGGAACTATTTGTCTTCCTTAGCATAGGGAGTCAAGAGAGAAATGAAAATGAGAGAGTCTTATTGGTGAAAACCCTTACGGGCACCATAAGGCGATGGTAAGTTGAGAGAAATAAAAATGAGAGTCTTATTGGTTAAAACCCTCATGGGCACCATAAGGCGATAGTAAGCCGAGAGAAAATGAAAGAAGCTTGTTGGCGAAAACCCTTCAAGGTGCCACTAGCTGAATAGGGTCATAAATGCAATTGACCTAAGAAAGCAACTCAATTTCAAGGCCATTAACTCAACAACAATGGGTAGAAAGTTTGATGAAAAGATCAAGATGCTTAATCCAAAATGCATGGCATAATCATTAGTGTTGACTGTCATTTTAGATGAATTTTTCGTTTCTTTGTTTTAAAAGGGAACATTCATTGTCTTTTCTTTCTTCTCTTTATTTTAATTTTATCTTTCTTGAGTCAGTTATCAAAACAAAAATTGTCATTCTTTTTTTTTCGTTCCTTGTATTTGAGTCAAGTCCGTGTCAAAACAAGTGAGAAAAAATTTCAAAACTAGCTACCAGCTTCTTTAATTGCACAAAGCAAGACAAAAGCTAGCACATGAAAGAGACATGATTATGAGCCCAAAAAAGGAATGCAGGAAGTTTTGTCAACAGAGAAGTCGGGGAACTCATGGAAATACCAAGGTTCAAAGGGTTTATTTGAGAAACACGATAAAGCAAAAATACTGTGTTTGTTTTAGAGTCACTCTTAATAAGCTGAGTTTGGGTCAATGATACAGCAAGTCAATGACATATTCTAATGGTTGGAAGCAAAGCTAAATGTTACGGGGGCAGGAGCAATTACCTCAAAAGCCAAAGCCACAAACTAGCCACCATATTTTTAAACTCACAAGTTTTCTTTGTATGTAATAGGAATATATGTTTCATGCAGATCAAGGATTTCAGAGCCTAAACATCAAAGGCCGTAATTTTTCACCTCAACAAATGCAAGAGGCAAGGTTGCTGGACAAGTTTGGTAATCAAAACCATTTTAAAACTCATAATTCAAGATCTCTAGGAGACGCACTTCCTTGTTTTGGTAATTCAAGCATCTTTGATAAGGAGACGCAATTCATTGTTTTGATAATTCAAACAACATTGGTAAGGAAACACACTTCCTTGATTAGGTAATTTGAATTTTTCTTCTTAGATAATGCACTTCCTAACTTAAGTCTTGATTCCTAGAAGACGTACCTTTTAGTCGATTCATTCACCTTGACTCCTAGAATACGTACCTTTTAGTCGAGTTATCCCCTTTGATTCCTATAAGATATACCTTTTAGTCGATCCATTCCCTTTGTCCCCTAGAAGACGTACCTTTTAGTTGAGTCATTTCCTCTGATTCCTATAAGACGTACCTTTTAGTCGAGTCATTTCCTTTGATTCCTAGAAGACATACCTTTTAGTCGAGTCATCCCCTTTGATTCCTAAAAGACATACCTTTTAGTCAAGTCATCCCCTTTGATTCTTATAAGATGTACCTTTTAGTCAAGTTATTCCCTTGATTTTTATAAGACTTACCTTTTAGTCGAGTCATTCCCTTTGATTCCTATAAGACCTACCTTTTAGTTGAGTCATCCCCTTTGATTCCTATAAGATGTACCTTTTAGTCGAGTCATCCCCTTTGATTCCAATAAGACGTACCTTTTAGTCGAGTCTTTCTTATTGATTCCTATAAGACGTACCTTTTAGTCGAGTCATTCCCTTTGATTCCTAATAGATATACCTTTTAGTCGAGTCATCCCCTTTGATTCCTATAAGACGTACCTTTTAGTCGAGTCATCCCTAGTGATTCCTATAAGACATACCTTTTAGCCGAGTCTTTCCTATTGATTCCTATAAGACGTACCTTTTAGTCGAGCCATTCCCTTAATTCCTATAAGATGTACCTTTTAGTCGAGTTATTCCAATTAACTCATAGAAAATGCATTTGTTATTTGGGATAATTTTCTTTTCATTTTTGATGTGATTTCAGGAGCCTGCCTGAAGCACAGGGCGAATAAATGAAAAACCAAGCAACAAGTTGAAGAAATTGCAAGTCAGGAACCCGCCTGGAGAATAGGGTGAAGAAACTAAAAAGCATAGCAACAAGTTAATGAAATAGCAAGTCAGGAACCCGCCTGGAGAATAGGGTGAAGAAATAGAGAATAGGGTGAAGAAATTGAAGAGCATAGAAACAAGTTGATGAAATAGCAAGTCAGGAACCCGCCTGGAGAATAGGGTGAAGAAATTGAAAGCATAGCAACAAGTTGATGAAATAGCAAGTCAGGAACCCGCCTGGAGAATCGGGTGAAGAAATTGCAAGGCAAGCAACAAATTGAAGAAATTGCAAGTCAGGAGCCCGCCTGAAGAATAGGGTGATGAAACTTCAGTCAGGAGTACAACAGAAGCTGTATAGATAGGGTTTTTGTAATTTTATTTATGTTTTTAACTTGTAATTTTCATTTTGATGTAATGACAGAGCCGCGGATCGGAACCTCGATGGAACCTCACTCAACTCTCCAACTCGGTTGCTTTTCTTTCTTCTGTTTATTTCTTTGAATAATGGTCGGGAAAACATTTTGACTTGTTGTCTACTTCTTTGTCTGAAAACACTTTGTGTTTACATTCAAAGGGGGCATGCTGTAGACACCTAATTTTGTCCTCCCAAAATTGAATTTTTATCCATTTTTAGCTCACCTTACTATATACCCTCACCCATGTGATTATACCCCACAAAAATACAAAAATGACCAAAATTCAATAAATTCCTAATCTTATCCTAACAAACTTTATCCTAATCCTAACAACCTATCCCTACCCTTACCTCACTACCCCACCTACCCACCTAACCCTTAACCCCATATGACCTCACCCCATTCATGTTTCTTTTTCTTTGGCATTTGTTTTGGGATATAGCAGGATCCATTTTTTCTATTCTAGAGAATTCCATTTTTTTCTTCCTTCCCTTTTCTTCTTCACGATTCACCCACAACTCCATTTTCCTCCATTTTTTCTTCATTTAAGCACACATATTTGCACATTAATCTGGACCCACACTAAAGCGAGAGAAAGTGAAAGAGAGTAGAGAACCACGAGGGGGAGAGAGACTAAAAAAGCGACGAAGACAGTGAGGTAGGTGTTCTTCGGCGAAACTCCTACCAAAAAAAGCATACCAGTCACTCATTCACTATTACTGGAAAAAACCCCAAACCACCGGTATGAACCTCGAATCCACCAATACTGTCGAGATCTACTGTCGAATCACATTCTTCGATCGTTCGTTCTAATGAGTTTGGCTGAAAAATGTTTAGCCGGTGACTGTTGTATTGTTTTAGCCAAAAACACCATTAAACGGCGTATCAGTGTTATATCAGTCCTATTGGTTTAATTTCGGTGAAATTCGAGTTGGTTCCGGCAAGGTTTAGTCTCGATTTGCTTGATATTTCTTCTTTCTGAGGGTTTTAAATCGGTATGAGTTGTCTATTTTTTGGTACCAAGTTGGTTTGATTCATTATCGAGGTTCGAATTAGGTTCTCAGGCTGTGGATTTATCTCTGATATATTGAAATCGAAAGTTGAGGTCCAATTCTAATCTTCTCTTCTTTTACTTTATTATTTATTGTGTTTGGTGCATCGGATTGGATTGAGTGATCTTTGTTGTTCGTGAACGAATGCTTGTGTTATTTCTTTAGTTATGAATCATGTGATGAAGTGAATCCTCTTGAGAATTAAAATTGTTGATCTGGGGCGGAATTGAGAATTTGACAAAATAGTGAGTTTGGATTGATTAAAGACTTTTGGTTTAATTTGGTTTAAATATAAATATGATTGAAATGAGGTAGTATCATGATAAGACCGGCAAAAGCGTAGGATCGGCAAAAGAGTAGGTAAATAGTAGGCTTGGGTAGGCGAATTTGGAACTTATGGATTGTTTGAGTGTTTGAAATGTTTGTGGAATCGCTTGTTTTTCTCGCATATGGAAAATGTATTCATTTAGACGTGAATGCCCCGAGACACATTGTATTTATTCACAGGGGAATGTGTCGAAGTATTTTGTAACTGGAGGACGTTCGAGACAAAGGCCCGTGGCATCGGGTGATGCATTGGATCCTAGTCTAGGATTAGTTTAGAATAGGATTTACATATCTTAGCATTTTTCTATTTCAGGAATGTATAATTGGACTGGACACTATATTTTGGATTTGTTTAGTTTTGTGCGTTTGATTGATTGTTTTATGTGTTTTTGTGTGGTTTATACACTTATAATGTCAAAGTTAGCCGATACACTCTACCAAGCGACCGTGGTCAAACCACGGGATCGAGGGGTGCCTAACACCTTCCCCTCGGTCAATAGAATTTCTTAGCCAGAATCTCTGTTCGCAAACCAGTTTTAAGAGTCAAAATATTTTGAAAGGGATTTCCAAAGGTGACTTGGCACACCCGATCTATGCCAAGTGGTGACTTTGAGTTCAAATGTAAATAATCCTTTTTCAAAACAAATTTTCAATCTTTTGTCACTTTAATAATAAAACCCTTTCGAAACTTAAAATATAAATCTTTTGGAGTACGAAAAAGGGGTGTGACAGCCGTTTATGACAAGCCGTGAGAGGATTGAGTTGAGATATAGAATGACATTTTTGAAATTCCTTTTGGATTTTATTGAGATTTTCATATGAGATACATTATGTACATATTATTTGTGTATTTAGTTGTTCCTTGTATTTTTTAACACTTGTTTCAGGGTATTAAAGTAGCGGGTTGAGGATCTTACTGAGTTATATTTATATAGCTCACTCCTTTCTTGTATACGTCTAGATATAGTGTCAGAGAGAAAGGCTCGTGGCTGACTGTCTTTACGTGTGGATTCTGTCACTAGGTGAGCTTTCGCATGTTCGTGAAGGCTGTCATTCATCTTTAGTTATTTTTAGCTCATGTTTCCTTTCGTTGGGTTTGTATACCTAAAATTTGAACTCATATAACTCTGTTTAGATGCTCTATGAACTTCGATTAGGACTTGGGTTAGATATTTTTTATCTAAATTATTGTCGTTTTCATAAATCGCTATGCGGTATCTTGTTGGATAATTACCCTGCATTAATGATTATTTCTTGCATGTGGAGTTGTATATGTTTTCCTCTCAGTGTTTCTAGATATTGTGAATGTATAGAAAATTGGTTCTTCC
>NW_025861569.1:57963-83465 GCF_002878395.1 Capsicum annuum
AACATTTAGCACGTAGGGATGCCTTAGAGGTGAGTCTCCTACAAAGGGCCAAGTGGTCCCTGCTAGGTCTTCAATATGATGCACATAAGCATGACCTAAAGGCTGACCTACATTGGGGTTCACTAACAAGGCTGTTCGGGGAAGCGTATGGTCGATAGTGGCTGCTTTGCTTTCCACCTACTCCATAACACCGACGGCTCCCCCCTAAAATAAGGGTGACTCAACTAGAGGTCATGTACAATACGTAAACTATGGACTTGTTGCAGAAAAAAGGCCTGGGGGTAGACACATGATGCCAGATATAAAAATGGTAACACATATAAATACTATAAACAAAGAGCATGAAATCGCACAACAGTGATAACAATAACACAAACAAAAATCACAAACTATGCTTATACACTCATAATGCCAAACAAAGCCGATACGACCCCAAAATAAGCTCGAATTCTGAAAAGTTCCAGTGGAGTCGCCAAAGCTATCACACCCCTTTTTCGTACTCCAAAGGATTTATATTTTAAGTTTCGAAAGGGTTTTATTATTAAAGTGACAAAAGATTGAAAATTTGTTTCGAAAAAGGATTATTTACATTTAAACTCAGAGTCGCCACTTGGCATAGATCGGGTGTGCCAAGTCATCTTTGGAAATCCCTTTCAAAATATTTTGATTCTTAAAACTGGTTTGCGAACAGTGATTCCGGCTAAGGAATTCTGTTGACCAAGGGGAAGGTGTTAGGCACCCCTCGATCCCGTGGTTTGACCACGGTCGCTTGGTAGAGTGTATCGGCTAACTTTTACATTATAAGTGTATAAAACACTCAAAAACACATAAAACAATCAATCAAATGCACAAAACAAAACAAATCCAAAATATAGTGTCCAGTCCAATTATACATTCCCGAAATAGAAAAATGCTAAGATATGTAAATCCTTTTCTAAACTAATCCTAGACTAAGCTCCAATGCTTCACCCGATACCTCAGGCCTTCGTCTCGAATGTCCTCTGGTACAAAATACTTTGGGACATTCTCCGGTGAATAAATACAATGTATCTCGGGGAATTCCCCATCTAAATGAATACATTTTCCATAAGCGAGAAAAACAAACCATTCCACAAACATTTGAAACACTCAAACAATCCATAAGTTCTAAATTCGCCTACCCAATCCTACTATTTTCCTACGCTTTTTCCGGTCTTATCATGATACTACCGCATTTCAATCATATTTATATTTAAACCAAATTAAACCAAAAGTCATTAATCAATCCAAATTCACCATTTTATCAAATTCTCAATTTCTCCCCCGATCAACAATTTTAATTCTCAAGAGGGTTCACTTCATCACATGATTCATAACTAAAGAAATAACACGAGCATTCGTTCACCAATAAAAACTATCACTCAATCACACAAATGTCCAATCCGATGCACCAAACACAATAAATAATGAAGTAAAAGAAGAGAAGATTAGAATTGGACCTCAACTTTCGATTTCAATATATCATAGATAAAGCCGCAGCTGGAGAATCTCGATCCAAACCTCGATAATGAATCAAACCAACTCGGTACCAAAAAATTGCCAACTCGTACCGATTTAAAACCCTCAAAAAGAAGAAATATCAAGCAAATTGAGACTAAACCTTGCCGGAACCAACCCGAATTTCACCAGAATTAAACCAATAGGACTGATATAACACTAATATTCCGTTTAATGGTGTTTTTGGCAAAAACAATACAATAGTCGCCAGCTAAATATTTTTCCAGCCAAACTCGTTAGAACGAACGATCGAAGAACGTGATTCGATGGTAGATCTCGGCGGTATTGGTGGATTCGGGGTTCATACCGGTGGTTTGGGGTTTTTTCCGATGACAATGAACGAGAAAGTGACTGCTATGCTTTTTTCGGTAGTGATTCCGGTAGGAGTTTCGTCGGAGAACACCTACCTCACTTTCTTCATTGCTCTTTTAGTCTCTCTCTTCCTCACGATTCTCTGCTCTCTCTCTCTCTTTTTCTCACTTTCGTGTGGGTCCGAATTAATGTGTAGATGTGTGTGCTTAAATGAAGAAAAAATGGAGGAAAATGGATTTGTGGGTGAATCATGAATAAGAAAAGGAAAGGAAGGAAAAAATGGAATTCTCTGGAATGGAAAAAATGGATCCTGCTATATCCCAAAAAAATGCCAAAGAAAAAGAAACGTGAATGGGGTGAGGTAATACGGGGTTAGGGGTTAGGTGGGTAGGTGGTGTAGTGAGGTAGGGGTGGGGGTAGGTTGTTAGGATTAGGATAAAATTTGTTAGGATAAGGTTAGGAATTTATTGAATTTTTGTCATTTTTGTGGGGTATAATTACATGGGTGAGGGTATATAGTAAGGTGAGCTAAAATTGGATAAAAATTCAATTTTGGGAGGACAAAATTAGGTGTCTACAGCGGCAATGAAAGTAAGCGGCCTAGCACTCCGACAAGTCCACGACAGCATATATAATGCCCAAGAAGTCTACTACAGCAGCATGTACAAGCCCCTAACATATTACGGCAGCATAAATAATGCCCCTAACATATTACAGCAGTATAAGTAATGTCCCTAACATATTACGGCAGCTATGTATGCCCCTACAGATTATAACGACAACAAAGAAAAAAATGAACACCCCAACATCACCTCACACATTATCACTCACTAAGAATCTCTCACTAAACTTTACAAATACATATCCACAAATAATCATTACCACCAATTCTACCTAGTCACACGTTTGTTCCAAAACATGGATTAGGCAGAAAAACATAATTTTTATAAAGAAATTTGAAAAGCAAGCATCAAAGTTTGAAGTCTCACTTACCTCGCTAACGACAAGTTCTACAACCTCACTATGCATAGAACACCAGCCAAATTGCCTTCAATGGGTTCATTCTATGCAAAAATATTAAATAAAGTTATCAATTATATTATTCGAGGTCAGATTTCAATATCCTTACTGTTCAAGGTTAATGATAAACCTTAATATGATCCATGAATTAAGGATAATTTAATAAGGGAAGGCTGGCAAAACAAAAATTTCAACGTAATAACCAATGATTTCTAACCCATAATGTCAATACTTCACTATTTAAATTTCTACCCTAAAGAAGTGATTCTAGTGCCAACCATTTCTCTCATTACTAATCAATTATTACCATAACATTATTGTTTCCCTCACAGTAACAAAGAATGGTTGGATTGGTTGGATTCTACCCTTACAGTAATCAATTTCTACCCTTATAATAACAAAGAATATTACAAACAACACTTTATGAAAATCTCAAACATATACACATATATTAGTTATTGTTGAAGCAGACCATTACCACTATGAAGAAGATCAAACAAACATTATTTACTGTTTTGCCAAAATTCTATGCCAAAACTACAAAAAAATTCATACCTTATCAATTCACGAAGATTCCTGCCAATACCGTGTAGCTACTCTCTGTTTATCTATCTTTTTTTTCTTTTGGTACACTATTTTGCTTGCTATTATCTTCCCAGAACAATTGTTCTATTTATGCTGATCTTTAATGTTAAACTGAAAGCTTTTGGCTTGCCCCTTTTTAATTTCTTAATTAATACTAATAATTGGTTATAATTACCAATTAAATCCTTCATTAAAAGGAAATAATAAGCTGGCTATTACATTCTCCCCTGCTTAAAATAACATTTGTCCTCAAACGGGTCTAGAATCATACCTGAAATTTCAAATAAGTGAGGATATCTAACTCGTATCTCCTCCTTCGACTCCCAAGTAGCTTCCTCAGTTGGATGATTACGCCATAATACCTTGACTGAAGCTATATTCTTCGACCTCAACTATCGTACTTGCCTATTAAGAATGTCTATCAAGCTTTTCTTATAAGTCATATTTCATCAAGCTCTACATCCTATAGCTGGATCTTATGGCTATCATTACGAACATACTGTCTAAGCATAGACATGTGAAATACAGGATGAACTGTAAATAATCTTGGAGGTAAAGCAATCCTATACACCACCAATCCAATTTGGTCCAAAATCTTATAAGGACCAATGTATCTAGGACTTAGCTTACCTTTTCAGCCAAATCTCATAACTCTTTTCATTGGAGAAACTTTCAAAAAACCTTATTCCCCCTTTTCAAACTCCAAATCACGAACCCTTTTATCTGCATAAGACTTCTGCCAGCTTTGTGATGTCTTAAGTTGGTCCCGTATCACTGGAACCTTCTCCAATGCTTGTTGAACTAAATTTGGACCTAATAATTGTGCTTCGCTGGCCTCAAACCAGCCAACTGGTGAAAGACACTTGCGACTATACAGAGCCTCATATGGTACCATTTGAATGCTCGACTGATAGCTATTATTATAAGCAAACTCTGCTAAAGGTAACTAGTCATCCCAATGGCCACCAAAGTCAATAGCACAAGCTCTAAGCATGTCCTCCAAGATCTGAATAACACGTTCAGACTACCCATCGGTCTGCGGATGAAAAGTTGTACTCAACTCAATTTGTGAACCCAATAATTTCTGAAAAGATCTCCAGAATTAAGTAGTGAACTGCACACCTCAATCAGAAATGATTGAGATAGGCACACCATTAAGCTAAACTATCTCTCGAAGGTAAATTTCCACTAACTGCTTCACGCTATAAGTAACCCAAACTGGTATGAAATGGGAAGATTTTATAAGTCTATCCACTATCACCCAAACTGAGTTGTGCTTTATGAAAGTATTTGGCAACCCGACAACAATATCCATAGTAATCTTTTCCCACTTTCACTCTGGAATAATCAATTTTGTATCACTCCTCCAGGTTTTTGATGTTCATATTTAACCTGCTAACAATTTAAAAAACTAGTCACATGTTTCAAAATATCAACTTTCATACCTTTATACCAGTATAATCCATGCAATTCTTGATACATTTTTGTAGTACCAGCGTAGATAAAATATCGTGAGCTATGAGCCTCATCAAGAATTAGCTATTTCACGTCACTCACAATGGGAACACAGAATCGTCCATGACGACGCAACACACCCTCACCATCAATAGTAAAAGACTTAACACCATCATTCAGCACTTGATCTTGAATCCCAACAAGGTAGGAATTATCATATTAGCAAGTCTTAACTTGCCCAACTAAGGATGACTGAACCACTATAATGGCAAGTAATTTGCCAGGCATGGTATGATCAATTTGAACTCCATGATTGGATAAAGACTGAATATTCATAAGCAAAGGTTGCCTTTCGTCAACAAACTGAGCTAAGCTGCCCATAGACTTCCTACTCAAAGCATCCGCTACCACATTCGCCTTCCCAGGATGATACAAGATAGTGAGATCATAATCTTTAAGTAACTCTAACCACTGTCGTTGTCTCAGATTCAGATCTCTTTGCTTGAATAAGTACTACAGACTCTTGTGATCAATATAGATTTCACACTGCTCACCATAAATATAATGACACCAAATCTTGAGGGTAAAGACAACCGCAACCAATTCTAAGTCATGAGTCGAATAATTCTTCTCATGGACCTTTAGCTGTCAAGAAGAATATCCCACCACTTTACCATTTTGTATAAAACACAACCCAACCCAATTAAAGATGCATCACAATAAATAGTGAAACCACTCTCTGTCATAAGAAAGGTCAAAATTGGAGCCAAAATCAATGTCGTATTTAATTTCTTAAAACTTTCTTCACATTCATCTGACCGTTGAAACACCACACCTTTTTTAGTTAAGCTTGTCAATGGAGAATCTACCTTCGAGAAACCCTCCATAAACATCCTATAATAAGTAGCTAGCCCTAGGAAGCTACGTATCTCTATAACAGTATTAGGTTGAGGCCAATCTCGAACTGCTTCAATCTTCTTTGGATCAACATAAATCCCATCTCTCTTCACCGCATGCCCCAAAAAGGAAATTGTGCCCAACCAAAACTCATACTTTGAGAACTTGGCATATAGCTTGTGTTCTCTAAGTGTCTGCAACACTACTCTCAAGTGTTGTTCATGTTCTACCTCACTCTGAGAGTAAACCAAAATGTTATCAATGAATACAAAAACAAATTGGTCTAAATACGGCTTGAATATCCTGCTCATGAGGTCCATATATGTTGCAGGTGCATTGGTCAGTCCAAATGACATCACTAAAAATTCAAAATATCCATACCTAGTCCAAAAAGTTATCTTAGTGATATCTTCAGCCTTGAGTCGCAACTGATGATAACCCGATCTCAAGTTAATCTTAGAAAAGTGAGTAGCACCCTGTAAATGATCGAATATATCATCAATTTGATGCAAGGGATACTTATTCTTGATTGTCACCTTATTTAACTGATTATAGTCAATGCACATTCTCATCGTGCCATCTTTCTTTTTCACAAATAACACAGGTGCACCCTAAAGTGACACACTAGGCCTGATGAATCCTTTATCAAGTAATTCCTGAATTTGAACCTTCAATTCCCTTAACTCAGCAGGAGCCATACGGCAAGGTAGAATAGAGATAGATTGAGTCCCTGGTACTAAATCAATGCTGAACTTAATTTCTCGCATTGGAGGTAACCCAGGTAAATTATTTGGAAACACATTAACAAACTCCCGAATAATGGGAACATTATTTATAGAAACGTCATCTACTCGAGTGTTATGAACGGTAGCAATAAAACCTAAACAACCATGGTTAATCATTCGGCGGGCTTTTACATAGGATATTATCTTTCCTTGAGTCACAGGAGTTATACCATTCCACACTAAAGGTGGTTCTCCAACAATATCAAAACATATAAGCTTAGAATAACAATCAACCAAAGCGTAACATGATGCCAACCAATTCATACCCATAATCACATCAAAATCAGTCATTGGCAACAAAAGTAGATCAACTATGGTGTCCTTACCTTGAATAGATATCACACAATCTCTATAAACTCTATCCACTGATAAGGTCTCCCCTACTGGGGTCGTAATGATATGTGGCTCTACAAGAGTCTCAATCCTTATCTCGAAGAATAAAGAAAAAGATGAGGATACACATGAATACATAGAACCAGGATCAATAAGAGAATAAGACTCATGAGAGTTTACAGTGATAATACCTATGACCACTATATTAGATGCCTTAATGTCCTATCTAGCCATAGCAAAGAATCTCGGTAGTCTACCTACTGTTTGAGAACCCTAAGCACCCTATCGACCCTGTCCATGAGTACCCTATGGAGAGATCTTAGCTGGCTGAACGTGAGCATGGTTACTTATAACATTTCTATGTACCTAAGTAGTAGCTTGACTAAACCCAGAATCTCTCTTAGGACAAAACTTAGCAATGTTCCCTCTTTCACCACAAGTATAACAATGATCGTCAACTCTAAAACAACGTCCACTATGATTCCTTCAATAATTGGAACATTTCAAATGCCGCTCGGACTAAAAAAAACTACTACCATTCCTCTGTATCTGTTGTTGTTGTCCCTTTTTAGATGGATAACTATTCCTTGACGATTGGCCCACTGACTCTGACTGTGTAGGCCTAGACTATCCATGATCAAAACCACTCTTTCTCCTAGACGAAGTACCACAAAACCCACCTGAGTTATATGCCTTCTTATTTTCTCGATTAATTATTTCCATCTCATAATAAGACTTAGAACGGAGAGCAGTGTCAAACACCTCAGAATAGGATCCATTACACACATCGCATATCACTGGACCATATAACGAGCCTCAATTCCATCCATAAATCATCTTACTTTCTCCCTCTGATCTGCAACTAAAGATGGAACATAACTAGACAACTCAGTAAACTTAGCTTCGTACTCAGTGACTGTTATGGACCTTGTCGTAACTTATTAAACTGGCATCTCATGTAATCTTGTTTGCTCAAGGGAATAAATTTTTCCAAGAACATAGCTAAAAACTCTAACTAAGTGATCGGCGGTAGCCCTACTTGTCTGCCCATCAAAATAGAAGTCCACCAAGCCTCGGGAGACCCCTAGAATATAAAAGTGGTAAATTCTACACTACGAGTCTCCTTCTGTCAAAAAGTAGTCAGAAACTTCTCAAAGCTATCTAAAAACTTTTGAGGCTCAACAGAAGATGGTGTAGCATCAAAATCTGATAGCTTAAGATCCATGAAATTAATTAGATCCTTGGGTTGCCCTACAGCTACAATCGAATATTCAATTGGTAGAGATCCCTGAGAGGTTGCAACATTCAACTGAACTTGTACTTACGTCTGCGCAGTAGCCTGAGGAGCTGGATGGACCCTGATTAGGCACCAATGTCTCAAGTACATTCAACATTCTTTCCACTATATTTGCAGGGAATGTAATAGTTGGTGCAGCAACTGGCACTGCAACTGGAGAATCTCGATCAACCTGGTCCTATTCTTTCTCGAAGCCCATAACCTGGGGTTGTCCCCCATTCCCAACTCCAGACTGAGCACCGGTCTATATCCTAAATTAACGCCTAGTTTGATGAGACACAAATCAACCACCCCCACGTGTAGGATCCTATCCAGCACCATGTCCAGCAGGTGCATTAGATCGACTAGTAGAGGAAGAACCACATCTCTTAACCATCTGTGAAACAATATTTAAAGGTTAGACTTAATTCTACTCAACGCATGAATAATGAATAAAAAGGGAAAACTTTCTAGATGTTCTGTAGCCTCAAGTTTAGAAGTATGGGCGCCTATATAACCCTGAACAAGAATCTACTAAACACTGCTCCATGCCTTGGGACCTAAAGCCTGTGCTCTAATACCAATTTTTTCACATCCCAAATAACCCCTAGGCGTGACTGGCTCCCGACAACACCACTTGCCGGAAGAACCAATTTTCTATACATTCACAATATCTAGAAACACAGAGATAAAAACATATACAACTCAATATGCAAGAAATAATCATTAACACAGGGTAATTAACCAACAAGATACCGCATAGCGATTTATGAAAAAAATAATAGTTTAGATAAAAAATGTCTAACCTAAGTCCCAGACGAAGTTCACGGAGCATCTAAAAAGAGTTATATGAGTTCAACTTTTGGGTATACAAACCCAACGAAAGGAAACATAAGCTAAAAATAACTAAAGATGAATGACAGCCTTCACGAACAATGCGAAGGCTCACCTTAGCGACAAAATCCACACATAAAGACAGTTAACCACGATCCTCTATCTCTATAACTATATCTGCACGTATGTAAGAAAAGAGTGAGCTATATAAATATTACTCAGTAAGATCCTCGACCCGCTACTTTAATACCCTTGGAACAAGTGTTAAAAAATACAAGGCATAACAAAATACACAAATAATATATACATAATGTATCTCATAAGGAAATCTCAATAAGATCTAAAATGAAGTTAAAAAATGTCACTCTATATCTCAACTCAATCCACTCTCATGGCTTGTTATAAATGGAAGTGAAGGTAATCGGCCTAGCACCCCGATAGGTCCACGTCAGCATATGTAAGGACCAATAAGTCTACAACGGCAGCATGTACAATCCCCTAACATACTACAGCAGCATAAATAATGCCTCTAACATATTACGACAACATAAGTAATGCCTCTCACATATTACGGCAGCATAGGTAATGCCCCTAACATATTACGGGAGCTATTTATGCCCCTAGAGACTATAACAACAGTGAAGAAAAATATGTTCAACACCCCAACATCACCTCACACATTATCAAGCACTAAGCAGCTCTTACTAAACTTTACAAATACATATCCATAAATAATCATTACCACCGATTCTACCAAGTCGCACGCTTGTTCCAACACATAGACTAGACAGAAAAATATAACTTTTATAAAGAAATTTGAAAAGCAAGCATCAAAGTTTGAAGTCTCACTTACCTCACTAACGATAAGTTCCACAACCTCACTATGTATAGAATGCCAACCAAATAGCCTTCAATGGCTTCAATCTATGCAAAAATATTAAATAACGATATCAATTATATTATTCGGGGTCAGATTCCAATATCATTACTATTCAAGGTTAATGCTAAACCTTAATGTCTCACATCATTATCCATGAATTAAGAATAATTTAATAAGGGAAGGCTTCCAAAACAAAAATTTCAACATAATAACCAATGATTTCTAACCCATAATGTCAATAACTTTACTATTAAAATTTCTACCCTTAAGAAGTGATTCCAGTGCTAACCATTTCTCTCATCACTAATCAATTATTGCCTTGACATTATTGTTTCCCTTACAGTAACAAAGAATGGTTGGATTGGTTGGATTCTACCTTTATAATAATCAATTTCTACCCTTATAGTAATAAAGAATGTTACAAACAACACTTTATGAAAATCTCAAACACATACACATATATTAGTTACTGCAGCAGCAGACCATTACCACTATGAAGAAGATCAAACATACATTATTTACTGCTTTGCCAAAACTACAAACAAATTTATACCTTTTCACTTCACGAAGATGCCTGTCAACACCGTGTAGATACTCTCTGTTTATCTCACTTTTTTTCCTTTTGGTACGTTGTTTTACTTGTTATTATCTTCCCAGAACAATTGTTCGATTTATGATAATTTTTAATGTGAAACTTAAAGCTTTTGTCTTGCCTGTTTTTAATTCCTTAATTAATACTAATAATTGGTTATAAGTACCAGTTAAATCCTTCATTAAAAGGAAATAATAAGATGGATATTACATGGGTGCATTTACATAATTTTAATTTAAAATTAAGGAGTTCATCTATCTATTTTGACAAGTGGTCAATAAAGGTAAACTGACCTAACATACCTTTTCAAGTTGCTCGTTGATCAGTTTGCTATTACAAAAACAAACAAATCCATCACTTTAGGCACAATTTTTCCTCTTTCCCACTGTAAGTATATTACTTCTTTATTCTATAGGTAGAGAAGTCCAATGAAGTAACTGTACAATACATTATATGACTCAACATCACAGTCCATCCACCTTTTATCAAATGTAAGAACTAAAGCTTTACAAAATTATTGTGCCCTCCTAAAAGATTTATTTTTTGATGAGCGTTTTCATCAGAATTGGTCAAACCTTATTCAAAGATCACTTTTATTTTTCCTTAACTTTATACTTATACCATTTGTAATATCCAAAAAATCCAAAAAGAACATAACAATGGACAAAATTAAAAAAACAATATGACTAAATAATTTTTTTGGTAATTACAGAAGAGAAACAAAGTCTAAGAAAGGATTGAGAAAACATAACAGAGAATAGTAACTAAACAGTAGGTCTTGATAGGAAAAGTTAACTTTGAAAAAAGGAGGGGAGAAGGAAGACATTAAAAACTACTGGCAACACAACTTGATCTTCTGCTTCAATTATTGAGAAAAAATGTTTCTTTCCCCTGATGTGATAGAATGTGCACACTAAATAGAAGCAGAATAATAAAATGTTTGAAAATTTGGCAAAAATATGTACTCACAAGACAGTCCAAAATCAGTTTCCTGTTTTAAAGTAAAGAGAGTAAAACTGAAGTTTATTTAAAACGTGCAGCAGGATGCTTTTGAAGGTTCTGACGAAGATGAATACCACAAGAACATATGCAAAGAGCAATTTTAAACTACACAATAAATTTAAAAAAGCAACTACAGATTATAAAATATAAAGAAATTATGATTGTTTTAACCTATTTTAGTCTGTCATAGGATTCATTAAACATATTTGTTCCAACATTGGAGAGTCGGTTTTCATTGTTGCAAAGAAAATAGAGTGGCATATCTAGTCTTTCTCAACTCTGAATGGATCTTTTTATACAATTTTTATGTTTATGAAATTGATGGAAAGATACTTTTCAAAAAATTTATCAAATAGTACTGACAAACTATGTAAAAAGATTGAAATTAGACAACACAGTAAGAAACGTAAAGAAAATAGCGGAAAAGAGAAGAATTGATGCCTGGAATATTGGGTTCAAGGTGTATTTGTGAATGGAAAATGGAGGAAAAGTAGTAGAGGAAAAATGAGTCCACACTAAAATGGAAAGTGTACTAAAAAATGGAAAGTCCACTAATTCTCCCACATTGGTGGGAGAACGAAACTTTCAAGTGTTTTTAATAAGGAACACTTACTCCACATGGTAAGTGAGGCAATAACCAAGAGGTGCCTAACGTCTGCGGCGGCGGCTTTGCTCGACTTCAGCTTCTGATTTGGAAAATGATCGATCGATGAGATCTATTTTTTAGATAAATTTTATTTTGAAACTTGAAAAGAAAAGTGAAATTTAATCCAAAAATATGATAGAATTATTTTTCTCCTTGTGCGAGTACATTTAGGAAGCCATGCTAACGCATCCGCAATGCATCTCGAAGGGATACGACCCTTCGAGGAAAAAGGTACACTAGTTTGCTTAATAGTGTGACCTGTGGGCACAGATATAGAATTGGTACGTGACCTGTGGGCTCAGATGTAGTGTAGTTATCCACTAAAATTGGACAGTGTCACCTGCGGCCACAGATTAGGCACAGGTCTAGCACAGACTAGGCCCAAGTGACGTGATTGTTCTGAATAGGTACTTTTTTCTTAAACTAATGAATCCTTTATGAAATGACACATGAAGGCTATAAATACGTGACGTATTCCTCAGGTATTAACATGATTTTTGACAGCATAAACACTCTTCTTTCTTACAAAAAATCTGTTTTATCATTAGCCGTTGAGTGAGTTCGATGAATCCTACAATTTGAGTTACTATTATTGTTGGATTGAAGGTCATTTTATCCTGGGAGGAAGATTCCATAACCTCGGGTACAGTGAGGAGAAAATTCTCTAAGGACACTCCATGAAGCCGGGGGACTTGGCCATAAAAATTCTATTTCATCTTATTTTTAAAATTTAACACACTTCTTGGATAGATTATTCTTAATCTTGTGTTGAAGTTGTTAAGTAACTTCATAGGTGTTCTTGGTTTGACACTTGAACTTGTGTTGAAGTTGTCGTGACTAAATACAGATTCTTGTACCCAAAAACATTGAAAATAACAATCTTAAGGAATAAACTTTCAGAATTTGTATTGCTTGGTTAATGGAGATTAAAGCTTTAAGATTTATACTTTGTTTGAACTTAACAAGTTATTTGAAGACATAAAATATTCATCACAAGTTAAAGATCACTTAGTTGAGAATTGTAAGTCATAAAAACTTCATCGTTAAACTAGAAAAAAGAGGTGTTTAAAGTTGCTGCAACTTTATTAAGAGTATTTTGACATACTAAAGGTTCTGTCTTGTTGTGATTGGAAAATGGCTATGGATAGTCAAGTGCATGATGTTCCAACGAATGTGGCAGCAACTAGTATTGTCATAATAAGTCGTACGAATGATCTGCCAGCAATGGCACCAGTGGAGAAACCTAAAATGTTCGTGGGTATTGACCTCAAAAGGTGGCAGTAGAAAATGTTTTTCTACCTTACAACTCTTTGTCTTCAAAGGTTCATATTTGAGGAAGCTTCGAAGGTGCTCAAGGAAACCTCTAAACAAGAGAGATTTGTGATTGTGGAGGCTTGGAAACACTCAAATTTCCTTTTCAGCAACTATATTTTGAGTGGTATCCAAGATGTCCTTTACAATGTGTATAGTGGAAAAAAGACACCAAAAGAGTTATGGGGAGCACTAGAACGGAAGTACAAGACGGGGGATGTAGGAATTAAAAAAATCTTTGTTGCAAGATTCTGGGAATATAAAATGATAGACAACAAGTCAGCTATTTCCCAAGTGCAAGAACTGCAAGTGATCATCCATGATTTCCTTACAGAAGGTATTAATTTGACAAATACCTTTATTGAACAATTTACGAATGTTCCTGGTATTCACATAAACTTTATTGTAGGTTTGATCGTGAATGAAGTGTTTCAAGTAGAAATAATAATAGTGAAGCTACCACCTATGTGGAAGGATTTCAAGAACTATTTGAAACACAAACGTAAGGAGATGTCTGTCGAAGATCTAATCATTAAATTGCGCATTGAAGAAGACAATAAGGCTGGTGAAAGAAGGTCAAGAGAAAATTCTACAATGAATAAAGCAAACATTGTAGAAGATGACCACAACAACTCTAAAATTTGAAAGAAAGCTGGAAATGAAAGCAATAAACCTTAGAAGAAATTCAAGAGAAAGTGCTTTAACTATGGCAAGATTGGCCACACATCAACAGATTATTGGGCCCCTAAGAAAGGTAAGAAAAAGGACCAAGAAAATATGGATGAGTCCAAGAAATAAATGGATGATCTGTGTTCCATACTTTCCGAATGCAACTTAGTGGGAAATCCTCGCGAATAGTGGATGGATTCTGGTGTCACCCGCCATGTTTGTGCTAATACGGAGTTGTTTTTTACATTCGCTCTGGCTTAAGAAGAAGAAAAGATCTACATGGCAAACTCTGCTACTGCAAAAGTAGAAGAAACAGGAAAAGTGTGCTTGAAAATGACTTCAGGAAAAGTGTTGACACTCAATAATGTCCTGTATGTTCCAAAGTTACAAAAGAACATATTTTTTTATCACTTCTAGACAAAAACAAATTCAAATGTGTATTTATTTTCAAAAAATTATACTTAGTAAAGTAGAAATGTATGTGGGAAAAGGCTACCTCAATGAGGTCCTATTCAAAATGAATGTAATGAATGTTTTAATCAATAAAAGTTCAATTTCTTCTTACTTGATTGAGTCTTATGATTTGTGGCATAAACGGTTAGGCCATGTTAATTACAAAACATTGCAAAAATTGATTAACTTAGAAGTGTTTCCAAACTTTGAGTTTAATAAATAAAAGTGTCAAACGTATATGGAATCAAAGTATGCTAAGTATCCATATAAGTACGTTGAAAGGAATTCCAATCCCTTAGAATTAATCCACACTAACATTTGTGATATGAAGTCAACACCATCTCATGGTGAAAAAAAGCATTTTATAACTTATATTGATGATTGTACTGGATACTGTTATGTCTATTTTCTAAATAGTAAGGATGAAGCAATAGATATATTTTGGCAATATAAAACTGTAGTTGAAAATCAGTTAGAGAAAAGGATCAAAACGATAAGAAGTGATATGGGCGGAGAATATGAATCTCCATTTGCACAAATATGTGTAGAGAATGGAATTGTCCATCAACCTACAGCCCTATATTCATCTCAATCTAATGGGATTGTGGAAATGAAAAATCAATCCTTGAAGGAAATAATGACTGCCTTACTAATAAGTTCGGGTTTACCACAAAACTTGTGGGGGGAGCTATTCTTACGGCTAACCGAATACTCAATAGAGTGCCCCATAGTAAGACTCAATCAATCTCATATGAAAAATGAAAAGAAAGGAAACCCAACATAAAATATTTAAAAGTGTGAGGGTGTCTAGCAAAGGCTCAAGTTCCTATGCCTAAAATAATAAGGATAGGACCTATGACGGTGAACATTATGTTCATAGGATATGCTAAAATTAAAAATGTAATACCCCACACTTCTCCTAGTTCAAATTCGTCTCTAGAACATCAAAGATCTAGTTTCAAAGATGAATATAATTTATTCCATGTGAAATTTTTAATATTTTGACTTTTTATCATGTGGAAAATTGAATATGCTTTTCGTCGATACCAAATTCGTCCAAATCCAACACTCGAGCGAAGAGTTAGAGTCAATTTAGTGAGAAAGTGTGCCGCCTAGTACTTCAGCGCATCGCGGAGCCAGCCAAAATGGCAAATGGAAAATTACAGTGAGCCTCCGCAATTCCACTGCATCGTGGTGTCTTTCCAATTCACAACCAAAGTGGCAACGCAATTTCCACCGCGTCGCGCCAAGGCTCAGTTTCCCGATTGTCGAATTTCCAGTAAGCTGGAGCGATTATGGTGCATCGCGCCAGCATAAAAAATTGGGATTTTTAAAGGTTCCGTTATTTAATTCCAAGGGCAATATTTTTATTTTGCTACCCCTATGTATACTCCTTAACACGAGATTCAGCCACATTAAACCCAAATATCATTATTTTCTCTCAATTTTCTTCAAAAACAAGACCTAGGGTTTCTAATCCAAGACCCAAATCATCAAGATTTCACCGTGAATCTTTCAAGAATTACATAGAAAGATATGTTAGATGTTGATTCTTGGGTTCCTTCAACCCAAGAAGTTCAAGAATCCTTTTTTAAATTCAAAGATCTTATATTTATGAGTTTTCACGATTCATGTGAATTGAAACTGAAGTTCCTATTATTATTGAGTTTTAATTCATTACTTCGACTACCAATTTCAAGAGTTGATTCTAGTATGTGATGAATTGTATGATGTTCATGATAAACCCTCTTCAATTTGCATGATATAGGTGTATTCTTGATGATTAAGTATAGTGTTCTGTGGGATAACCAAAGCATGTTTCCCATATGTTTGATAAAATGCTTATGTGAAGGAATTGGACCCATTATAGCATATTGACTAGAAATCCCCAATTGTGTGCAAGCTTATGCATACCAAGTGTTTGTTGAAAAGCCTTAATGAATGAATTGTGCATGTTAGCATGAAATCTACCAATTATATACTATTCAATGCATGTTAAATGTTTGTTGCAAGACCTTGTTGAATGGAGTATGATCCAATAGTGTATCTCCCTATACTATCGCATGTTTATGATTTCTAAGTGCTTGAAGAGATGTTTTAATGATTGTAATGGTGAATGAATGTCCATGTTCATGATTATTCAAGAATTTTTATGTTTTACTTTTATGTTATCGAGTCTTGGGGGTATTTATACCCAACAATTTAACTTCAAGTTTAGAGCCCGTATCAGTTTTCACGATAATCTCAGTCAAGTCATGATTCTTAGAACTCAGTCAGTTACACAATTCAGTACCATCAGACAGTATAGAACTTAAGAAATTTTAGTAATCTCAGTATCATTAGCATTCTAGCCTCAGTTCAGTACTCAGCTCAGATCTAGTAGTATTCAAGTGTTCAGTTCAGACCTCAGTAGTATTTAAGTAATCAATTTAGAAATCAGTATCATCAGTTAGATAACGAGATTTAGTAGTATTCCATTAGATAATAAAACCAAATAAACTCAGTCAGATCAGTCAAGAAATATGAACAGTAACATATTCATCTCAGTCTAAGAATCAGTTCAGTGACTATTCAGCTGGGAGTGGGATTCAGCACCAAGCGAGGGCAGGAATAACGGCTTCCCCATTATTTTAGGCAGAGTCATTAATCACAATCCCTGTACTCCAAAATTGCATAGCCAGCGTAGGATGAGGAGTCACCCGTTATATTAGGCTTGGCTCCAACCAGGTGTCACCCGTTATATTAGGCATGGCATCCTGGGTTCAGAGAGAAGTGTCTTTACCCATGGCAAAGTACTGACATCCTTCCAACTAGGTTACAGGTTGGACCCCAAGGAAGCTATAAGGGGAATATCGGTTAGATGACTACCTCTCACGGTCTCAGTTTCAGATTAAGTCTCAGTAATAGAATTCAGTTGAAGAGTCAACCGTTATACTAGGATTGACTACTTCTTAGAGATCACCTATTATATAGGCTTGATCTTAGATTCAGACATTCATATTCATTATCAGTAGACTCAAAGATCACCCGTTATATAGGGTTGATCTCAGATTCAAATAATCATATTCATTACCAGTAGATTCAGAGATCACCTATTATATAGGCTTGATCTCATATCCAGTTTATCAAGTATCAGGCATCAGTACTAGGAAACTCAGAGGTCACTCGTTATATAGGCTTGATCTTAGATATAATAAATCAGTATCAGTATCAACAAGATTAGACATCAATCTCTACAGACTCCGTTATTCTGTCTCTCAGTATTAGTAAATTTAGACATCAGTACTAGTAGACTCAGTCATTAGTAAGTCAGTATTAAGAAACCAATATTTAGAATTTGTATCCAGTGTTACTGCGATTTCAGTTATGGTTTAAGCATTTATGCATATGTCCTATTTCAGTACTTTCATGATTATACAGTTAAGTTATGTCCATGCATAAGCCCTTGCATTTAGACTTACCTCATCTAGCATACCAGTACATTCAAAGTACTAACGCATACTTTTCTCTTGCACTATAGTGTCTTATACCATAGGTTCTGAAGCGCAAGATCCAGAGCACCCATAGCAGTTCAAACTTAGTCAGCAGCAGCTGACGTAGCAGTGAGTCCTCTTCATTCGAGGATGATCCTTATTTTATTATGGCATTAGAATCAGTTTATTTTTAGTAGATGGAGTTAGTTGGGGACATGTCCCATCAACTCTACAGTTCAGACAAGTTTAGAGGCTTTTCGGACAGATGTATTAGTATTCAATTTTTAGTATTGAGTATTTTTAGATATTTGAACCTTATGGAAATTTCTGCTAGTTTTCCACATTTATTTTAGTATATTATGCAGTGTTCAGGTGCAGATATTAGAAGAGGGTTAGCTTATGGTCCTTTGGGATTATGAGCACCAAGTGGCATTCCGGTTACAGAAAATTAGGGCATTACAAACAAAGCATGTTGGTTTTTGGTTCATAAATCTGAAAATCTGGATATCAATAAAAATATGGTAATTGAATCAGATAATGCTGAATTCTTTAAACATATTTATTTGTATAAAACTAAATATGACCAATCTAGTAGGGGATATAAACGACCTTGAAATGAACTAAGTGAGGATGTACGTAATGATTAGAATACTAGATGTAGTACACGTCAAAGAATGTTAAATTCTTTGGATCGGATTTTGTAACATTTCGCTTAGAAAATGAGCCTCAAATATTTAAAGAAGTGATGGCGTCTTCGGACTTATTCTTTTGGAAAAACGCAGTCGATAGTGAGATTGATTCAATATTATGCAACCATACATTGAGAGTTGGTTGATCTTCCTCCAAGAAATAAGACTTTAGGTTCTAAATGGATCTTCAAAAAGAAAATAAAAGCAAATGGTACTATTGACAAAAAAAGCAAGAATTATAGTAAAAGGCTTCGAATAGAACGAAGGCCTCGATTACTTTGATACATACTCTCCAGTAACAAGGATAACATCAATTCAAATGTAATTGCCTTGGCGGAAGTATATTGTAACGCCCGAATCTAGTACCCAAAATTCTACATAGTGCTCATGACCTTGAAGGACCACAAGCTAACCCATGACTGATATATGTACCTAAACACTGCATAATATATTGTATAAATGCAGAAATAGTAGGCTGAAACATGCCATAAGGTTCAAATCTTATAAACATCTGATAAAACCATATCTGAATAATGTGGAACGATAAGACCAAATCTAAAAATATGTCTGACAACATCTAGTCTGAAAACACTGTAGTTTGAAAGCCTCTAAACTGTCTGAATAAGGAGTTGATGGGACATGTCCCCAACTAACTCTAACTACTAAAATAAACTAAGTAATGAAGAAACAAAGTAATGATCATGTCCTCAAAGTATGAGGACTCACTGCTAACTCTAACTGCTGAAACTGGAATGTTACTGATGCTCTGGAGCTCGTGCTTCTGGACCGATTTTATAAAACACCATAGCGCAAATATGTCAGTACATTTGAATGTACTGGTATACAGGTAAGGTACGCTGAATGCAAAGGATTCAAATGCATGAATAATACTAATTGACTGAATAACAAAAATATGAGAATACAAGCATAATTAAGTAACTATGACTGAATTCGTGATGGTACTGACTATTGAGTCTGATTACTGATAGCATAAGTCATTGATAACTGATATAACTGATACTGAGCAACTTTATCTAACAGTCTAGGTTCTGATGGAACTAACTGAGTTTCATACTATTCTGAGTTGAATGTATCTGATAGTCCTAAAATTTTGAAGAACTATTTGAGTTTTATTACTGAGATTGAGTCTGAAACTGTAACAATGGGAAGTAGTCATCTAACCGATATGCCCCAAATAAAGCAATATATCTAGGTTGGGTTCCAATCTGTAACCCCAACTAAAAGAGTATCAATACTGTGCCACTGGTAAAGACAAGTTGTAGGTGACCCTCATCTGACAGTGTCCCCAAAAGAGAATGGTGGGACCCTTATCTGACAGTGTTTATCCATCTCATTAACCCTTATCTGTTAGTGTTGATGTCTCAACTTATGTTGGCTACATAGTTATGGAATGCAAGGATTGCTTCTAAGGATCACACCCTCAACTTTTAGTGTGTGTGCTCATCCTTAGGTTCACTCGGTGCTAAATCCTACTTCCATTTGAATAGACACCGAACATGATTAAATGAACTGAACTGGACTGAGTTCATTGAGTTCTGTTGACTGACAAAATACTACTGAGATTACTAAAGTACTGATCTTTTATAGATTACTGGGATTACTGAGTTTACTAAGTTTTCCTGAGTCATATGACTGACTGAATTCTACTAAACATATTTATATGAAATTAATTTTTTTATTTTATTTATACCGGAATTTGCCCGTCGATGGTTCCATGCGAAGGTTATTGAATAAACTTTCCAATGATATAAATATTTCCAAAAATAGATAGGTTTTGGATATAATCGAGCACGTTTGAAACTATAAAACGGTGGCCAGGATATTTGAGAATAGTAAATGTGCAGGAAAATTTCCTGCACACAAACTACTGAGGCCAGCCGAATTTTTGGGTCAACTTCAAACGATCATAACTCCCTTAATATAATGAACTGGGAGAGCTGCGACCTATGAAAAGAAATATCTTTGAGTCTTCTTAACAATTCAATTGGTTTTATCCAAATGCAACGTCTTTGTAAGGAGTTATACTCGTTTTACTTCAGCCTATCAAAACAGATTTATAGGGTCAACTTCAAACGACCATAACTCCTTATACAGGACGAAATGGGTGGCGTACTTTATATGAAATGAAAGACCTTTGAATTATACTTCCAACGATACCAATTTCACCCAAATCCAATATCGGAGCAAAGAGTTATGGTCGATCTACTTTAGCTTATCAAAACAGTCCACCAAAGGACAGATTTGACATTATTTAAATTTTAAAGGCATTTTGGTCATTTCCCATTATATTATGGACGGGAATATGTGTATATATACATGTATATGAGTTCAAAAACTCATTTTCATCATCAATCATTGAGAAAGAACAAACCCTAGCCAAATTTGACCTTTAAATTACTTTTGATTCAACCATAGAAATTCCAAAGTAATCCGATAACTGCGTTTGTCATCTCTAGAGCTTTGAACGGCACCTATTATTTGTGCAAACAGGATTACTTATGTTCATTGTACATAATTAATCCGTAAAGATGGGAAATCTATTTGGGACTAGTATTGAAGGTTGACGGTCAGGTATGTAAAGCATACTCTATACCATATCTTTGGCATAAAAGTGAACAATTGTTCTATTAAGAAAGTTTCCAAAGTTATTCAGTAACATGTGATCCATAATGGCTTTGTATGATGTCCTACGTTACCAATGAACTTGTTTTCACCCTACAAGATGTCAAGACATTCCAATACTTGTTTTCCAAATCCTACATATTTATTGCACTAATGAATGTTAGAAGGTATCCGGTTACTCAAACAAGATCCATGTGCTATTAATGACTCCAAAACGTTTCATTGATATACCAATAAGTTCCTACTTCATTGTTATGGCATTGATGACTCCAAAACACTTCATTGATGTGCCAATGAGTTCTTACTTCATTGTTATTGCATTGATAGTCTATTTATATGTCTCTTATTGATGTATAATTGTTTCAAAATATCAAAAATATGGTGGCAACCGAAATAACAATCTCAAAGATTAATTTAACTAAGTGATGGAAGTTCTCTCATATCGGGTGGTATCCCAGGGGCATAAGCCTATCATGGGTTGATCCCTAAGTATGTGTTTATGGGTGGTATCCCAGGGGCATAAGCCTATCATGGGTCGATCCCAGTTGATATGTACTGGAGGCAGCCTAATGGTCACAGTACAGTACAGTAATGATTACAAAGATGATAAGAACGAAGGTAAAGTGATTGAATAAATACAATGTACAGGTTGTCACAAGTTCTAGTAAGTGTGGTCCACTCCTATTATGATTTATTCACTTGTTTCTGATTTTTATGAAGCTCCTATATCATATGTGATTATCTACAGCTTTACATACTCAGTACATATTTCGTATTGACGTCCCCCACAGGGGACCTGCATTTCATGCTGCAGGCACAGGTACCTCAGCTCATACACCGCACAAGTAGGAGCCAGGATATCCAGCTGCTTTTGGTGAGCTCCAGTTTGCTTCGGGGCTTTCCGTGTCATATCCAGTCACTTTTGGTATTGTATAGAAGTTAGTTATATGGTGGGCTATGTCCTGACCTTAGTTAAAATCTGTGTATTATCTAGAGGCTTTGTAGACCTAATGTACAGTCAAGGTGGTGTTTTGTTAATAGACGTGATAGCTCCAACGGCCAAGTATTGTATATACATATATATGTATGCTTGAGCTTATATAGGTGATTATTTCCTTTTATATGAAATATGATGTTGTCCGAATTTTGGGTTATCATAGAGGTATGCATGGGAAGTATAAGGTTATGAGCTGGTTCTCCTGGGCCTCCACGGTTACGGGTGCCAGTCCGCCCTAATAAGATTTAAGGCGTGACAAAAGTGGTATCAGAGCAGTTCATCCTAGTGAGTGTACAAAGCCGTGTCTACGTAGAGTTTTGTTTATCAGTGTGTCATGCACCGCATCTATAAACAAGAGGCTATGGACATTTCGTAATTGTTTCTTTTCTTCATGTCTTAGATCGTGTGATAGAGCCTATATTGTATATGAAGTCATAGTTGACCACTGAATCCATTTGTTTCTCCTATTTTAGTAATGATGCCGGTTATCAGAAGCAAAAATACCGATAAGCAAGTAGATGTGGCTACCGGAGAGGGGACTAGTAAGTCACCCACTATACCAGCTAATCAAAGTGAGGCTCCAGCTGAGCATGCATCAGAAACTTCCTCCACTCCAGAAGAAATAAGGGGGAGGAGAATTATATCCCCATAGCCACCTATTAATGTTGTTGATCAAGATCTTAGATATGCAGTGCAACTTTTGACTCGTATTGTTGCTGGGTAGGCTCAAGGGCAAGCCATTCCTACCACGGGTCCTAGTGGTATAGATAGGGTGGCTAGCCTTCAAACACAGGATTTTCTTAAGATAGATCCTCCCACTTTTATTGGATCAGATCTTAACGAGGACCCATAGGACTTTATTGATCAAATTCAAAGGGCCTTAGATGTTATGCATGTAACGGGTAGAGAGACAGTGGAGTTAGCGGCGTATAGATTTAAAGGGGAGGCTATATATTGATACGAGGACTGGAAATGATCTAGGGGTTTGATGCACCCCCCAGCTACTTGGAAAGAGTTCAAAAAGGCATTTCTTGATCATTATCTTCCATTTGAGATTCGTCAGGCCCGTGTAGATCAGTTTTTAAATCTTCATCAGGGGAATATGAGCATGAGGGAGTACAGTCTCTTATTTAATTCCTTGTCGAGATATGATCCTAATGTTGTAGCTACTATGGATGACAGAGTTCATCAATATATGGATAGGCTAGATCCATATCTGGTTAGAGATTATACTATTGCCGCTTTGAACAAAGATATGGACATAGCAAGGATCCAAGTTTTTGCACAAAAAATGGAAGATCGGAGGCAGAGGAAAAGAACACAGGAATTAGAAAGATGATATTCCAAGAGGGCCAGATCTACAGGGCATTTTATGGCATCCCAAGGAGGGTTCAGACCAAAGTTTTCTGCTAGAGCACCTAGGACATTATCCTCTTATTCTGCAGCTAGTGCCCCATTATAGTTCCAAGGGTCCAGAGGAAATCAATTTGGGCATAGAAGTGAGAGTCAAAGTTTGCAGACAGTGGGGTACCAAGGGCAAGGGAATATGAGCCAATCGAGACCTCCTCGAGAGCCATGCAATAAATATAGAAGGTATCATTTGGACGTACATTGGCTGGGGACCAATATTTGTTTTTGGTGCGGTATGTCGGGGCATATGATGAGAGAATGCCCACGAAGGGGCAGAAGGGGCATAGGGGGTATGGCACGACCTACGGGGTCATTTGTTGCATCATCATTATCGATGCCTTATTCAGGAAGGGGTGCACAACCAATGGGTCGTGTTAGAGGTGACAGAGGAGCCACGAGTTCTAGCGGGGCTCAAAATCCTACGTATGCTCTAGTGCATCGACAGAATTTAGAGGCTTCCCCAGATATGGTTATGGGTACGTTGTCTATCTTTTCATTCGATGTATATACCTTAATTGATTCCGGTTCTACATTATCTTATGTTACTCCATTGGTTGCTGGAAAGTTCGAAAGAATACCCGAACTGTTAGTTAAGCCATTTGAAGTGCCACACCCGTTGGAGAATCTATTATAGCTAGAACGGTTTACCAAAACTGCATAGTAACTATTTGTGGTCGTGATACGATGGCTGATCTTGTGGAGTTAGAAATGGTAGATTTTGATGTTATAATGGGTATGGAGTGGTTGGCGTCTTGTTATGCCATAATTGATTGTTGCACGAAAAAGGTATATTTTCATTTTCCAAATGAAGCAGTCCTTGAATGGAAAGGTGAAATTGGCGTGACAAGAGGTAGATTTATTTCTTATTTACTCCGGTAGTAAATGAATTTTCGGATGTATTACCTGAAGATCTTCCAGGTTTGCCTCCTGAACGAGAAGTAGAGTTTGGTATTGATGTAATACCAGGCACCCAACCAATCTCCATTCCTCCATGTAGAATAGCCCCAACAAAATTATAAGAATTGAAAGAGCAATTGAAAGATTTGCTAGAGAAGAGATTCATAAGGCCTAGTATGTCCCCCTGTGGAGTAACAATGTTATTTGTGCGCAAAAAGGATGGCTCGCTGAGGATGTGTATTGATTATCGGCAATTAAATAAGGTGACTATTAAGAATAAATATCCTCTCCCAAGAATTGATGATTTATTTGATCAGTTACAAGGCGCCAAGTGCTTTTCTAAGATTGATTTGAGGTCAGGTTACCACCAAGTGAGGGTCAAAGAGAAGGACATACCCAAGACAGCTTTTCGAACACGGTATGGTCATTATGAGTTTCTAGTTATGTCATTTGGGATAACAAATGCACCCGCAACTTTTATGGATTTGATGAATAGGGTGTTTAAGCCATTCCTGGATGTATTTGTGATAATTTTTATACATGATATTCTAGTTTATTCTAGATCAGAAGAGGACCATGCCAATCACTTACGACAGGCATTGTAGACTCTTCGTGATTATAAGCTTTATGCGAAGTTCTCTAAATGCGAGTTTTGGTTAAAGTCGGTGGCATTTTTTGGTAATATTGTATCTAGTGAAGGGATAAAGGTTGATGCTCAAAAGATAGAAGCTGTGAAGAACTGGCCAAGGCCCACAACACCTACGGAGATTCGTAGTTTTCTCGGGTTGGCCGGTTATTATAGAAGGT
>NW_025861569.1:86465-99697 GCF_002878395.1 Capsicum annuum
TATAGAAAGGGATGTCTCTCACTAAATAATAAATTAATATTATATATGTTTTTAATATAGCAAGGGCGATCCCTCACTAAATTATAAATTAATATAATATATATTTTTAATATAGCAAGGGACATCCTTCACTGCATTATATTTTTCTGAAAAATTATGAGATCAAAATAGCGATGAATAAGTGTTGGTGTCCGTCGGTACTTTGCTAGGGTCTCCCGAGTAAATTGAAGAACAGGTGTTAATTAAGTCTTGAATGAAGGATTGGGGACAATGACCAACTTAAAGGTCAAACATAATTAAGAAACTTGATTAGGTTAATTGTGGACTTGATTAATATTTTCCAAACTTGTTAATCTTTTCAAAAATACAAATCAACTCACACCCACAAAACTTTCCTCTCTCTGCAAATTAATCTCTCTTATCTCTTTCTCTCGAAAGTTTCTCTCTCTAAATTCTCCCAACCAACAACTTTTCAAATTTCTCTCTTCAATCTTATGCAACTTCAACCTCTGGCGACAAATAGTTTTGAGCTCTTGCCCATTTCTCTTTTACTTTCAACCGTCAGTCGACGTAACAACATTCTCCGGCGACAATGACTTTGAGTTCTTCATTGTTTCTTTTCAATTTTCACAGGTAAAAATTAGGGCTTTTTAGTTATGACGAAATCAAGAAACTTGATTTGTTAGTGTTTGTTATTTTTTTATGTTTTTTGTTATCTTCTTATGTTTGTTATTTTTGAATTGAATTTCTCATCTGGATGTAACTGCTACTACTCTTTTTTCAACAATGGATAAAACATGTAACATGAATCCAACAGATGAGTAATCTGTTGCAATATATATGACTAATCTGTTTCAACATATATGACTAATCTGTTGCAATAAATTAGTAATTTGTTGCAACATATATGACTAATTTGTTACAACAAATTAGTAATCAGTTGCAACAGATTAGTAACCTGTTGCAACATATATAGCTAATCTATTACAACAAATGAGTCATATGTTGCAATAATAGATTGGTAATCTATTGCAACAGATGCATCATAAGTTGCAATAGATTACCTATCTATTGCAATATATTACTCATTTGTTGGATTCGTATTATAGTGTTTTAACATAAATCTAACATATGGGTCATCTGTTTCAATAGATTAGTCATATGTTGTAACAAATTAGTCATATGTTGCAACGAATTACTTACTTGTTGCAACAGATGACTTATATGTAGGATTCATGTTGCAGATTCTATCCACTGTAGTAGCAACAGATACACCAAATAAGAAATTCAACAAAAATCATAATTTTACTTACAAAAATGCATATGAAGTAATTTCCAAGTGATATACGAACAAAATTTGACCTTAAAATTTCAAAAAAATTCAACGAATAAGTAAAACACATGAAAATTTTATAAAACAGATAAGAAGACAAAAACAGTATATCATACATCAAATTCAAAAGGATCAAGGGGACAAACGTTTGAGTTCTTCTAAAAATATTTAAGTTCCTTAGTATTTTAATTGTTTTCTAATAGATGACCCATCTATTACAATAGATTTTCTATCTGTTTGAAAATTTTCAGTAGAAGAATCATTTGATGCAACATGTTCGTCATTTGTTGATTCAAATTAAGCAATTATTAGTAATAACTAAATTGATTTAGCTAAAATTAAAGATGTCTTTAAGACAATGGGACTAACATATGAGTTCTCCTAAAAATGTTTGAGTTCCTGATACGGAACAAACAAGGGAACACGAAATCACACCCCAAAACAGTCCACAAATCACAACAAATCGTGCACCAAATGGGGACCTCTCTCGGATTCACTATCTAGAACAAGAAAGAAGAGGATACAAGGTGTTAATACACCAAAACAGTCAGCCAACAAAAAGTTTAGCAACACAAGATGAAGCTCCATAATATTACAATAGCAACAAGAACAAACGGGTTACATTAACAACACAAGAAGCCGAAACTAAAATAAGATACAAGATAGGTAGTTAGACAAGTGTTGATGTAGTCTTAACAACCCAAGAGCATATTCTACTCTTGGACCTTTAAAACTTCTCACAATAAACACCTAACTCTTACAATTGACACAAGAGAGACGTCCACCACCCAAGCACCAATGTATCAAGCAAAATGCAACACATAAGAGAATCCACCCTTATGTTATGCCCTAGTTTCAATTGGACTCTCTCTTACTCTAAGAGAAGTATTCTTCTATAATAATGATCAACTAAAGAAATAAATCCTATAATATTCTATTTATACTACATTACAATAATAGACAAAATGACAAAAGGGCCCTTTAGTGACTAGTCTTCAAAAATACTCAAAAGTGCATGATCCTGATCATACTTGTATCATCCTCTCCATCCTGAGAGGAATTTTCCTACAAATTCATAACCTCACCTCTTTTACAAAGGCACTTCACAATCTCCTTCACACGGCCACATATCTTCTACATCTTCCTCACCTTGCATTTTAACCTCTTTATGCTCTCTATCTTGAGGCTTGGCATCAACCTTAGCTGATTCAATTACTACTTATTCCCCAAGATAGTACAATTTTCACTCCCTTAGGATCACGTTCCTCCGATTTGGGCACTCACTGGCCTTGTGCCCCCACCCTTGGCATTTGAAGCATTGAAATCCCTTGGGATTGGAAGTCAAATTCAATTTACTTTCATACCTTGGAGGATATTTTTGGACAACCTTAGTGGCCTCGGGTTGGGTAGCCATGAATGAGTTATCTCTAAGCTTCCTCTCAACCTGTAAAGCCACATGGAAGATGCCATCTATGTTGTCAAATTTATGAAGAATCATGCGAGTGGAGATGTCCTTGTTTAACCCAACCTTGAAGCGCACAATGTCATGACTTACTTGCTTGCCTAGGTGGTCAAGTTTCAACATTAATTTTTGAAATTCATTGTAGTAAGCCATGACACTCTTGTTCCCTTGCCTCAAATTGTACAATTTAGCAAAGAGCTCATGCCTATAAGTCTCGGGCAAGTACCTTTGTCGCATAAGGTTCTTCAATCTAAACCAAGGAGGAGGTTGTTCCCCAATCATCTCATTCCCAAACCGTTTAACATACTCCCACTATGTATTAGCATATCCTTCGAAGTGAGCTATAACATAACAACTTTTTTTCTTTGGTGAGATCATTAAGTTGGAAGATCTTGTCTCAAGATGACTTGCATGCAATGTAGGCTTCAGGATCACTCTCACCTTTGAAAATGGGAAGGCTCACTTTGATGGAATTGAGACATACATCTCGATTTGGGTGGCGATCTCTCACCTCTTAGCCTAACTCCCTATGTCTACGCCTCATTCTTTCTTCCCTCAAGTAAACATCATCATACGACTCATAACCATCATGTTTTTCTCCCCTACCATAGCCCTCAACATGTATGGGTCTATTTGGGTTAAGTGGAGCTTGTAGTGGTGGGATTGGATTTGGATAGTGAGGTCTTTAGTCAAAGTGGAGTTTGGATGGGAGGTTTCGGGTTTGGTGATGGTATTTGGGTTCCAATCCCTACTTGTTGGACTTGGTGGAGTGGAGGATGGCTTGGTCTATCTTGTTCTTGGCTTCGGGAGTAAAGATTGGTTTGATTTATGGCAATTGGTGTATATTGCATTTGGTTCAAGGTCTCGGGAGTATTAGTTGGGGAAATGTTTTGAGGGGTAGAAGGTCGACTCCTTTGGCTTTCCACACGTACTATTGTCCCACTCATTGATTCCACATCCGTATCTAATTTCTCAAGACCTACATTCAACCTTGCAACATCTCAGGACATAGTTTCAAGGTGAGCCAAAATGAGATTGCTGACATTATTATCCATTGTTTGAGGATTTGAAGCCTTGGGTTCCATTGTAGTAGTGTCAAAAATAACCCTTCAACTTATGGTCTAATCAAGATACCAAATCAGTCCTCAACGTCACACACAAGCATACAATGCAAAACCTACAACACAAAACACACGTTATTTCAAAACAACCTCCCACAATGAGATCCCACCTTCAAGTTTCTTCAAACTCAAGCTCAACATTGGTGGATGAATCAAATAACCTCCAATTTAGCTAAAATTCGAACCCTATACTCCTATAGTGTTAGAAAATACAAATCTAACACTAAAAACACAACAAAAATGCAAAATCAAAAACTCAAAATTTGACCTAGGGTCAAAAACGGGTTTAGTATATTTTTGGGGGATTTTTGATTTTGACGCTTCTTTTTTTTTTGTGATTTTCAATTTCTATACTCTAATAGTGTTAGGTAAAAATATCTAACACTAGAAACACACAAAAAATCAAGTTTTTTAAAAGACCCTAAAAACGTGAACAGTAACTTTTTTTTTCAAGATAACAATCCCAAGATTGATTTTGTTGGAATAAAATCAAACCTTGCTTTGATACCAAATGATATGGAACAAAAAAGGGAACACGAAATCACACCCCAAAACAGTCCACAAATCACAATAAATCGTGGACCAAATAGAGACCTCTCTCAGATTCACTATTTAAAACAAGAAAGAAGAGGATACAAGGTGTTAATACACCAAAAAGCCAGCCAACAACAAGTTTAGCAACACAATATGAAGCTCCACAATATTACAATAGCAACAAGAACAAATGGGTTACATTAACAACACAAGAAGCCAAAACTAAAACAAGATACAAGATAGGTAGTTAGACAAGTGTTGATGTAGTCTTAACAACCCAAGAACATATTCCACTCTTGGAACTTTAAAACTTCGCACAACAAACACCTAACTCTTACAATTGACACAAGAGAGGCGTCCACTTCCCAAGCAGCAATGTATCAAGCAAAATGCAACACACAAGAGAATCCACCCTTATGTTATGCCCTAGTTTCAATTGGACTCTCTCTCACTCTAAGAGAAGTATTCTTCAACAATAATGATCAACTAAAGAAATAAACCCTACAATATTCTATTTATACTATATTACAATAATAGACAAAATGATAAAAGGGCCCTTTAGTGACTAGTCTTCAAAAATACTCAAAAGTGTCATGATCATGATCATACTTGTATCAGTTGCTTAGTATTTTAATTATTTTTCAACAGATGACCTATTTGTTGCAACAAGTTAGTCATGATCTACTACAGCAGATGTTTATAACTGGTTAGTCATTTATTGATTCAAATTAAGCAATTATTAATAATAACTAAATTAATTTAATTAAAATTAAAGACAAGTCTTTGTAATACAAGACCTTAGACAAGGGGACAAATGTTTGAGTTTTCCTAAAACCATTTGAGCTTTAGTATTTTAAATTATTTTTCAACATATATCTCGTCTATTTAATAATTTCCATTAGATGAGTCATATGTTGTAACAATTTAGTCATATGTTGCAACAGATATCTATATTTGTTTGATAATTTTCAATAGATGAGTTAGTTATTACAACATTTTAGTCATTTGTTGCAACAGATGTCTATATCTATTTGGTCATTTTCAACAGATGTCTTTAACTGTTTGGTCATTTTCAACAAATTACTCATCTATTGCAACATGTTAGTCATCTATTGATTCAAATTAAGCTATTATTAGTAATAACTAAATTGATTTAACTAAAACAAAATATGAATTAATAAGTTCAATTACAATTTAAATTAATCTCATGATAATTACACGATCAGCTAAGTATATTCGTCCTAATTAAAGTGATCAATTGACCAATTTTATTTGAAACAATTCAAATTAAGCCATCATTAGAAATAACTATATTGATTTAACTAAAATTAATGATGAATTGCCAAGTTCAATTACAATTTCAATTAATCTCATGGTAAAAATGGAGTATTGATAACTGATGATTTATTTTTATTTCTATTGAATAAATCTTGCTATTAATTTTTTTTCAATAAATGAACAATCTGTTGCAACAAATGAACAATCTGTTGCAACAGATAAACCATATGTCGCAAAAATGAATCAATTACTCCAACAGATGAGTCATATGTTGCAACAGAAGGGTCATCTGTTGTAATAGATAGACCATATGTTACAACAAATAGATCATCTATTGGAAGAACTCAAGGGTCATAACTTTTCGATCATTTAATTAAAAAAATTATTCGTAAATAAATAATATGAAAAAAATATGATAAACACAACTTTGTATCTATTTAATTTAAATAACTAAAATACTAAAAAGGTGAAAAATTATGACTTTTCACTTTTTTGTATTTAAATCTATTTTTTTATTTTAATAATCGAAAAGTCACCAAGTTTAATTTAATTAAGAGATATAATTATTTAAAAAGAGGTGAACAGTCGTGATTTTTTGCCTAACACACTGCACTACTCACTCATTCAATCTTTTATAAATAGGTCTCCTCAGCTCTATCCTTGCATCCTGTCTTGCATAAAACTGTCATTATATCTTCAATTACTTCTCTTTCAAAAATAAATTTCTTGTTCGTCTGTTGAGATATGTTTTATTTTATTTTTCAAATATGAAAATTATTAACATGCATCTATTTTCTAGTTAAGTTTCATATTTGTTTTGTTAAACTACCAGTTGGTAGTATATGTGGTTTAGTGTTTTACGTTATTTGCTCATTCATGTTCTAGATATGACTGGTTTGACTTGGTACATGGGGATTCTGCTTGACACCATGTAGGAACTTGAAAAACTGATTCATCAACTACAGTGAGAGTTAGGTGCCGCGAGAGCAAGGGTGGTTGTGGGATTCGAAGGCTGAAGGGTCAGCTGCCCAATGGATTTTCGATTGACAATAATAATAATAATAATAATAATAATAATAATAATAATAATAATAATAAAAATTAGGTTGTATATTTTTTTTATAATATGTAATTTATTTTATCTGATCTATCTAATGTTGTAAATATTTTTTATGTAATGAATGAGAAAATTAATATTTGATCGGTTAAGTTTATTCTTATTTTTTTTCATTCTACCTATTTTTTAAGATGTTAAGAGGTGTAGGTTTTTGAGCGTTCGGGAGTGGAAGAATCAATTACAAGAAAGAAAGTGTTTGAGCAAGGTCATAGACTAAAATTAAATAACAACACAAGATTATTACTATTACAACAAAGTAAAGATAGATTGATAACAGATGGCCCATCTGTTACAATAGATGGGTAATCTATTGGAAATGACCAAGTAGATAAAAACATCTATTGCAACAGATTGATCTTCTATCGCAACAAATTAGTAATATTTTGAAAATGAACAAACAGATTAAGACATTTGTTGCAACAAATTAGTCATCTATTGCAACAGATTAGTAATTTGTTGGAAATGACAAACAGATAAAGTCATATGTTGCAACAGATTGATCATCTATTGGAAATAATCAACAGATAAAGACATTTGTTACAATAGATGACCAATCTGTTGCAACATATGTGTATATCTGTTTGATATTTTTCAATAGATGACTTATCTGTTGCAACATTTTAAATTTGTTGCAATAGGTTACACATTTAAATGATCATGTAATTACTATGAGATTAATTAAAATTATAATTATTGAATTAATTTAGCTATTACTAATAATGGCTTAATTTGAATCATTTCAAACAAAATTAGTTAATTGATCACTCTACTCAGAACGAACATACTAAGATGATCGTGTAATTAATATGCGAATAATTGAAATCGTAATTGATCATTCTACTTAAGACGAAACAATTAGTTGATCATGTAATTACTATAAAATTAATTGAAATTGTAAGTGAACTTACTAATTCATCTTTAATTTTAGTTAAATCAATATAGTTATTTCTAATTATGGCTTGGTTTGAATCAATTCAAATAAAATTTGTCAATTGATCACTCTACTCAGGACGAACACACTTAGTTGATCGTGTAATTACCTTGAGATTAATTGAAACTGTAATTGAACTTATTAATTCATGTTTAATTCTAGTTAAATCAATTTAGTTATTATTGATATAATGACTTAATATGAATCAATAGATGACTAACATGTTGCAAAAGATGAGTAATCTATTAAAAATGACCAAATAGATAAAGACATCTGTTGGAAATGACCAAACAGCTGAAGACGTCTATTGGAAATGACTAAAAAAATATAGTCATATGTTGCATCATGTGAATAACCTATTGCAATAAATGACTTATCTATTGAAAATTATCAAATAAATATAGACATCTGTTGCAACAGATGACTAAGTTGTTACAACATATTCATCTGTTGAAAATTATCAAACATATAGGATATATATTGAAAAATAATTTAAAATACTAAAGCTCAGATGTTTTTAAGAGAACTCAAATATCTGTCCCTTGTCTAAGATCTTGTCTTTAATTTTCGTTAAATCAATTTAGTTATTACTAATAATTGCTTAATTTGAATCATTTCAAATAAAACTTATCAATTGATCATTCTATTAAGGACAAATACATTAATTGAAATTGTAAGTGGACTTATCAATTCATATTTAATTTATTTAAAATCAACTTAGCTATTAATAATAATGACTTAATTTGAATTATTTCAAATAAAATTGATCGATTGATCACTCTCCTCGAGATGAATACACATAGTTGATCGTGTAATTACTATAAGATTAATTGAAATAGTAAGTGAACTTGTCAATTTATCTTTAATTTTAGTTATATCAATTTAGTTATTACGAATAATGGCTTAATTTTAATTCATTTCAAATAAAATTTGTTAATTGATTACTCAATTCTTGACGAATACACTTAGTTGATCATTTGATTACTATGACATTAATTAAAATTATAAGTTTATCTTTAATTTTAGTTAAATCAATTTAGTTATTATTAATAATGACTTAATTTGAATCATTTCAAATAAAATTGGTTGATTGATCACTCTACTCGGGACGAATACACCTAGTTAATCATGTAATTACTATGAGATTAATTAAAATTGTAAGTGAACTCATCAATTCATGTTTATTTTTAGTTAAATCAACATCTTTATTACTAATATTGACTAAATTTGAATCATTTTAAATAAAATTGGTCAATTAATTATTCTATTAACGATGAAACACTTAATTGATCATGTAATTACTATGAGATTAATTGAAATCCTAATTGAACTTACTAATTCATCTTTAATTTTAGTTAAATCAATATAGTTATTTCTAATAATGGTTTAATTTGAATTATTCCAAATAAAATTGATCAATTAATTATTCTAGTAAGTACGAAACACTTAATTGATCATGTAATTACTATGAGATTAATTGAAATCGTAACTGAACTTACTAATTCATCTTTAATTTTAGTTAAATCAATATTGTTATTTCTAATGATGACTTAGTTTGAATCATTTTAAATAAAATTGGTCAATTGATCACTCTACTCAGGACGAACATACGTAGTTGATCGTGTAATTACCATGAGATTAATTGAAACTACAATTGAACTTATTAATTCATATTTTATTTTAGTAATCAATTTAGTTACTACTAATAATGAATTTATTTGAATCAACAGATGACTAACATGTTACAACAGATAAGTAATCTGTTGGAAATTACCAAACAGATAAAAACATCTTTTGAAAATGACCAAATAGATATAGACATCTATTGCAACAGATGACTCACTTGTTGCAACAACTAATTCATCTTTTGAAAATTATCAAACAGATATAGACATCTGTTGCAACAGATGACTAAGTTGTTGCAACATATGAATTATCTGTTAGAATTAGTAAATAGACAAAATATGTATCGAAAAGCAATTTAAAATACTATAGCTCAAATGTTTTTTAGTCTAATTCAAATGTTTTTCCCTTGTCTAAGGTCTTGTCTTCAATTTTAATTAAATCAATTTAATTATTATTAATAATTGTTTAATTTGAATCAATGGATGACGAACCTGTTATAAACATTTGTTGCAATAGATGACTAACTCGTTGCAACAAATAGGTCATTTGTTGGAAAATAATTAAAATACTAGGGAACTCAAACATTTTAGCAGAACCCAAATGTTTGTCCCATTGTCTTAAAGACTTGTCTTTAATTTTAGCATAAATCAATTTAGTTATTACTAATAATTGTTTAATTTGAATCAACAGATGACTAACATCATCTGTTGGAAATTACCAAACAGATAAAAATATCTGTTGAAAATGACCAAACAGATATAGACATCTATTGCAACAGATGACTCACTTGTTGTAACAACTAATTCATCTTTTGAAAATTATCAAACAGATATAGACATCTGTTGCAACAGATGACTAAGTTGTTGCAACATATGAATTATCTGTTAGAAATTAGTAAATAGACAAAATATGTATCGAAAATCAATTTAAAATACTATAGCTCAAATGTTTTTTAGTCCAATTCAAATGTTTTTCCCTTGTCTAAGGTCTTGTCTTCAGGTGGGTCATCCATTAGAAAGCAATTAAAATAATAGGAAACTTAAACGTTTTTAGGAGAACTCAAACTTAAACTTAAAGTATGATATACTATATTTTTTCTTCTTTACCTGTTTCATAAAATTTTTCATGTGTTTCACTTATTCGTTGTGCCCCTGTTGAAATTTTTGGAATTTTTTTAGGTCAAATTTCATTCGTAGAACACTTGGACATTACTTCTCAACTGATTTTGTAAGTATAATTATGATTTTTATTGAATTTTTATTTGGTATATCTGCTACTGCTACAATGGATAGAGCCTGCAACAAGAATCCAACATATGCGTCATTTATTGCAATAAGCGAGTAATCTGCTGCAACATATGCCTAATCTGTTGCAACAGATGACCCATATGTTGGATTCATATTATAACACTATAATACGAATCCAATAGATTAGTAATCTGTTGCAACAGATTACTCATATATGTTGCAACAGATTACTCATCTGTTGCAACAGATTATTTATATATGTTGCAATAGATTACTCATCTGTTGCAACAAATTATTCATATATGTTGCAATAGATTACTCATCTGTTGAAACAGATTAGTCATATATGTTGCAAAAGATTACTCATCTGTTCCAATAGATTACTCATCTGTTGTAATAGATTAGTCATATATGTTGCGACAGATTACTAATCTGTTGGATTCACGTTACATATTTTATCCATTGTTGAAAAAATAGTAGTAGCAGATACACTTTGATGAGAAATTCAACTAAAAATTATAATTTTACTTACTAAAATCACCTATAAGTAATGCCCAAGTGATATACGAATAAAACTTGACCTAAAAAAATTTGATCAAGTAGCAACAGTAGTGGTAACAACAACAATGCTAAAGAAGATGATGATGATGAACAAGAAGAGATGATAATAAAGAACAAGATGATGATAATAAAGAAGAAGATGATGAATAAAGAAACAACAATAATAAACAATAAAATCGCAAAGTGAGAGAAAACTCCAATAAATGAGAAGAGAGAGAAACGTGTTTTTTCCTCTGTTTTTAGTTATATTAGGTTAAATTGGATCAAAGTGTAAATAAAAAAATTTGAGGGTTATTGTAACGCCTTGAAATCTGATTTCCCAAGATGCCACAGATGCTCCGAACTATAAGTAGTCCTGAGCAAACCCTGGCTGCCTTCTACTAAATCTGAATCTCAAAATCGAGGAATATGAATGTAAAATCATAATAAATACAAAAAAATGTCTAAATTATCTGAGTATATCAGAAAATACTAATCTCATCAATCTGATAAAGTAAATATTGAAAATCTAACTACTGAAACTAAAATCTAAAACTGAATCTAGTAGTCCAACAAACCTCTACTGACTGAATCTAGAGAGTCACTGGGATAGGCCCCAACTGACTCAAACTGTCTGAAATGAATACTGAATCATCTACTAATAAACTGGAAATTTGTATAGCTAATTCCCCGAACTATAAGTACTTACCAACTACGGAGATGTAGATAAGATGCTCGAAATACATTCACGCTGTTGAGACTAATCACCTGACCAACATTATGAGACAATGTAGCATACAGATGTATATGTAAATCAGTACTTTGGAAATGTACTGAGCATATGGGGGTGAATGCAATAAGTCAAACAATACTTCAATGGCATCATAAGTTATAAAATCATGCATTCTAAATGTAAATGACTCGCATAAGTTTGAGTAATCCGAAATCTAAAGAATCATAAATCAAGAAAAATAAAGCGTATAGTATAAATCTTGTGATCCATTAAACTTTGTTCTAAAATCTATATTCTGTTCTTATTCTCAAATCATACAGGCTAAGTAAAATCTGTAAGTTTGTATCTGAAGGCTTATGTAAAGCAATATTTTAAATTCAAGAACTTTAAAAATGTAGAGAAAATACTTTATCTTAAGCGATTAGAAATCTGAAAACTTATTGTGCATGAGAGATTCTTATCACCGACATAAATCATGTGAGCATTCATGGAGTCCAAAGTTCTTGTCCCCCTAAGAAGGAATCCTCACGTTAGAGAGAGGAGTCATACTCTTGTCAGGGAGTATAACCTATATAAGTGATTACATATTTATCATCCATGTAGAAGTGGGAACAATCTAAATCCTATGTTGGCATGTAGTTCTGGGGTATGAAATAGTAGTAATGTACTTATCTTGGTGCTAAATACTACTCCCATTAAATTTGTATGCTTATTCTGAGGGAAATCCACTTTATAAAATAGTATAGTGGTTTATAATGAAAACCAATTGTATATCTATAAAGCTAAATCTGAATCTGAATCTGTGAAGTGGATTTCATATCTATTCTGAGACCAAAAGGTCAAATCTTTATCAATAATCTGAAAAGAATCTAGTCATGGGGTGTTTATAGCACAAAAAAACTTTAAATAACAATCTTTAATTAGGGCTTAATGACCCATGCATCAAACTCATGTTAAAACATCATAATATTCATGCTTGGTATTGTAAACATTTATAATTCAACTTAAAATCTTGAAATTCCTGCAATACGCATGAAAATACTAGCATAAACATGCAACTCAACTCTTAAATCACTTGAAATATCATAATCTAATAAATAGCAAGTATTGGGTATAAACCCTAACTTCAATTTCATGGGAAATCACCTAAAATTCAGTAAATTTGTAATTAAAATAAGTTATGGGTACAAGGATGAAAGGATTATCCATGTTGAAAAATCCCACATACCTCAATTGATGAACTAGATGCTAAAGCTTGAATCATGGATCCCTATTGATTCTTTTAAAGTTGAATTCTTGGAGTTCTTGAG
>NW_025861569.1:102697-116854 GCF_002878395.1 Capsicum annuum
ATAATTAATAATCAAATGTTAAACGTGCGAGACACGTGTGGTTAAACAAGATTCTAAAAATGATTAATATATTTTATTTAGTCTAACTATGAAAGAAGTTCATAAATCGATATTATTTTAGTGAATATTTTAATGGTACACGCCTGTTTTACTGTAATTATTGACATATAAATTAATTAATCAATAATATTTTATAGTGCAAATCTACTTAGTATAATTATCAAATTATAAAATGGTCAATCAATAACATTGTACAAAAGTATCATTAATTCACTTCTACTTACTATAATATTGACTATAAGTCAATTAATTACTAATTCTTATTTTTTTCCATTATCAAATTATAAGTTAATAAAGTATTTATCAAATGATGAATCAATATCATCCCAATCAATTTCATCTCTTATATCTTCAAAATTTGGAAGGAATAAATCTTCTTTTATCATATCATGAATGATTTTTTGTAGTATAATAAAATGAATATCTTCATTTAGAGGAATACTCTTAATTATAGTAATTATTATTTTTCAGAAAGAAAGTAAGTATAAAAATTCATTTAACCCTTTAAATATTCCCTAGACAAAAAGTTAGGTAAACAATTTTCACTACCTTTTTTGTATTGTATTTCAAAATCAAAAGGGGCTAATTGAACTTGCCACCTTGCAAAAATTAACTTTGAAGCATTGTGTTTAAAATCTTTGTGAAACATATATTTGACTGATTGGGCGTCAGTTCTTACTATAAATTTCTGATTATATAAATCATCTTGAAATTTTAAAACACATTTAACAATAGTTAACATTTCATGGGCCACAATGACATATTTTTTTTGACTTTCAGACCATTTTCCAGAGTGACAACTAATGAGACGTTGAGTATTATTATGGGGATTTACTTGTTTAAGTATTCCTAAAAAACCAATATTAGAAGCATCAACATCGACTATTTTTAACCAAGCAGGATTTGCTAAGGTTAAACAAGGTAAAGTCTTGACACGTTTTTTTTTTTTTATCATTTTGACTAGATTAGTGTGAGAAGTCGTCCAAGATTATTTATGATTCTTTTTTAGTCTATCATACAAAGGAGCTAAATCACGAGACAAGTTTTGATAGAAAGAAAAAAAATATAATTAAGACTTCCTACGAATCTTTGTAATTGAGTTTTGTCAGTAATAATATCAGAGAATTTTTCTGCACAGTCCATAGCTCTTTGGATAGGCTCGATTTCTCCTTGCAAATATTATGTCCTAGAAATTGAACACTGGTTTGGAATAAGAACATTTTCGATTTAGAAATGACCAAGCTATTTTGCATTACAATTTATTTGAAAATATTCAGGTGTTTGAAATGTATTCTATTATTTTAGAAAACACAAGGATATCATCAATATACACTATTATAAAATCCATGTATGGATTAAATATATTATTCATGATTTTTTGAAATTCAGAGGAAGCATTTTTTAGACCAAATGGCATAGCATTCCACTCATATTGACCAAAAGACACATTAAAAGCAGTTCTATAAGTGTGTTCTTTAAAAATTCGAATTTGCCAGTATCCAGATTTTAAATCGAATTTTGAAAATATATTGGCATCATATAATCTAGATAATAAATTCTTTTTATTGAGAATTGGATACCTAATCCATTTTAAAACTTTATTAAGAGGTTTATAATTAACAACAAGTTTGGGTATACTGGATACTTTCATTAGTAGAGTTATGGACCTATCCGAATCTAGATTTGAACATTGGAAGGCTAGATTCATAGATGGTCTTCCACCCTTTTTTGCAGAAAGGGTTAAAAAATCAATCAAGGGTCAATATGGTGCCATTCCTTTGACGGATTTCACTTATGGTCAGCTTATAGTAGCTTGTATCAAATAAGGTCTAAGAATTTGTAATGAGTTAAAATTGTCTAGATAAATTAAGCTTGATAGTCTTAAAGAAAGATCCCAATTAGGTGATTTCTGTGGACAATTTGGTATGAAAAATCCTGCTTCTGCTTCTACCTCTAGAAAAAAGGGTCATAGACATATAAAACCCAATGACCCAGATAAACCCTATATAAAAAATAGATCTAGACATAGATCCAAAGAAGAGCGTGAAGTTAGAAAAACCCATCATAAGTCTACTAGATTTACGAGAAATAGATCTAAGAGAGACTTATCAAAAATCAAGTGTTACAATTATGGTCAATTTGGTCATATTACTCCAAATTGAAAACTTCAAAAACTCAAGTCCTTAGGACTTTCTGATGAGATTCATGATAAAGTATATGGTTTGTTATATACTTCAGGTTCTAAATTTGATTATGAATATGATTCTGAATCTGAAAATGATGTTGAATTATCTGATTCAACTGATAATGAGAATCATAAAAAAGCTAATGCTAATGCTTGCACTGATTGTAATAATAATATTTGTGATTGTGATGATGATTTTTATAAATTGGAATCCCAGTTTGAAGATTTAGATTTAAATGTTCAAACAATTACTGCTGATAGTGCTTTAGCATTATTAAAAGAAGTGACTGATGGAAAGCTTCGTAAAAAAATTATTGATCTTGCTTCTTCACAACCTAGCACTTCAAAGCCTACTAATAGAAAATATGTTAAGAAAAATACTGAATCTGTTATCGATTTTATGCCCTATTCTTTAACTGAAGTTAATAGACGTCTTGCCATCAGTCAAACACCAGGAGACCTATTAGATGGGATGAGATTAATTTCCCCAAAATATGAATTTTAAATTCGGTCATTTCTCCAAAACAACTTGTGGAGGATGTGACAAATTCTGAGTTAACTCAAGTAACTCAAAATACAGACGGAAAAATTTGTCTCCAATTTGATGATAATTCTACCATTTATAATTGAAATTCCTTTTCTATACCTAGAATGTTACCTGTTATGCAGCATATCTCTCTAGTTGAACCAGTATATGGTCCAGCTAGAAGTCGTGCTGCATCTTTACATACTTTAAATTCAGCAGATTGGAATATTCCATTCAAAAATATTGAAAAAAATTAAAATCAATCTTAAAATAAATATAGTTCAAGATAATGACAATATCCCATATAGGGATAACCCCACTCCCTCCGAAATGGAGTTTGATGTTAATTCTTGTTAAATCATGATTCCACACCTAATTGATTTTAGCCCTGGTTCACAGGCAAGGAATCATGTTAAAAAGGATATTTTTTGTGAAAAAATAGAAAATATTTCGGACATAGTTTTTTGAAACTTATAGTCCTAATGAAATGAAAAATATTTCTAAAGAATTCTATGAAATATGTGCATTGAGATAGTTGGAAAATTATTTATATGAAAAATTATTAAATTATTTATTTTGTGCCATAGTTTATATCTACATATCTACCTTTATATATAAAGCTTATTGAGAGATCGTACCAAGATGCAAATGGCACCATCACTCAGGCCATTTACCCTCCTCAATCACCTTTCATATTACCAAATAATACAGGAATAACTTTCTCTGTTTTTTAAAAATTCATTGATAATGAAGTTGGAAAAATTACTATTTCAGAAATAAATAGCCTAATTGCTCAAAATAATTATTTGAGTCTTTATGTGAAAGTTCTTGGAAAACATATTTCTTCTCTTGATAAAAAAACTAGATATCATGACAGATTTGATTAAGAAGCTAAGATATAGTCAAAAGTCATCTGATATTGCTTCTACCTCATAATGCAAAATAGAAGATTTGTCGGCTAAGCATTTGTAATACCCCAAAAAATCCAACTCAATATTAGCTCCATGTTTCAAGCTCATGTATAGTACATCATGGTTCCTTGATAGTTTCATGATCAAGGTTGATGTGAATTAAGGTCTCAAATATGTCCTAGCTATTGTGCGAATCAAAATATTCCTTACCGATTAAATTCTTGAGAAGGATATTGGTATTATCAACTTCAAATGATCATATCTCTCATTAAAATATGAATTTTTGATCCCATTACCTACCAAAGGATAGATAATTTAATAATATTTCTGTAGATACAAATTTGCCTAAAACGGACATCCAGTTAAGAAGTTATGGCTATTTTAAGTTTTTGCTGAAAGACGAATGCCATTTCTGTGCATGGCACATCACACCGGAGGCCAAAATAGCACTGGTCAATTTCCAGAAAGCCTTCACGATAGCCCCGCTTTGCTCCAAGCTTCCATCTTGCAATAGTTGGCATTTTAGCAAGCTCCACGTCGCACCGGGGCCCTAAATCGGGATAAATTTTGCGTAGTTTTTAGTCTTTGTTTTAAACTCCTTAAGGGCAATATGGTAACTTCCCAAAATCCTATATATACTCTTTAAACATGGGATTGAATCCCCAAAGCAGCCCTTTACATTAATTTTATCAAAATTCACTCAAGAACAGTCAAGAACAAGTCTAGGATTTCCATTGGGGTAGATTCCACGAATTCTTAATCTAACGTATGCGTAGTATTCATCTATGGATCCAATCCATTCATATATCTCAAGAACCATTTTTTAAATGTTATTTTGTAAACTTTTGGTGGTGATATAAGAATGTACATATTGATGATTGTTGTTTAAGTTTCAAAATGATATCTAAAGATGTTTCCATGAAATATATGTGTTAGTTGAAAAACATTAGCTTTAGGTGGTTTGATGTGATGCAAGTATGAAATCCATCTATTCTTTAAAGAATGCATGCAAGGTATTTGATAAAATGCCTAGGATACTAGAAACCCATAATTACATGATTCCATGATATCTAAATGACAAGTCCATATTAGCTATACACTTCCATATGAATTTCCATGCTATTTATGTGTTGTTGTTGTTGTAGCATGAAGCATGTGTGATAATGGAAATATGAACTATATACACGAAATGTATCCATGCTCTCCCTACCATGTTGAGATGTGAATAAATAAATGAAGTATACTATCCCCTACTTATTATATTGTGAATTGTGGACTCTAATCTTGTGATCAAGTCATGTCATGTGTGCCAGTTTCCTTCTATTGAGTCCCGGCAGTATTTGTACCTAAAAATATAGCTGTGTGCCTAAAGCCATGTCATGTGCCATGATAAATTTCAGTCAAGCTATACTCTATAGAACTCAGTCAGTCATGTGACTCAGGAAACATCAGAAATCTCATGATCTTAGTTGACTCTCAGATAATAGTACTACTTCTTTAGTCAATGGATGTTAGTTTTTCAGTCCATGTACAGCCAGTTGAATCATGTTTAGTCCCTTCAGATGGGAGTAGAAGTTAGCACCGAGTGAACCCAAGGATGGGAACTCACCTGCCAGTTCAGGGTGTGATTTTTAGCAGTCATCCTTGTATTCCAGAACTACGTAGCCAGCGTAGGTTGAGACATCTTAACCTATCAGATTAGGGTTGATGGGGTGGCTTAACCTATTAGTTTCGGGTCCCACCGTTCTCACTTTGAGTACCTGCTAGATATGGGTCACTCACAACTGTCCTTACTAGTGGCGCGGTGTTGACACCCCTCCAGTTGGGGAAGAGATTAGACCCCAGCTTAGTCGTAATGGTATACATGGGGCATGTTGGTTAAACAACTACCTCCCACAATTTCAGTATCAATCTTAGTAAAAGAACTCAGACAGTTCTTCAAATATTAGTATACCAGGACTGTTAGATACAGTCAAATTCAGTTATAGCACGGGACTCAAGAGTTCTACCAGATTTAGGACTGTCAGACACAGTCACTCATGTTATCAGAACTGCATTTCCAGTCATCTATTAGTGTACAGATTTAGCTACCATGTACTCACAATCTCAGTTACTATGTATGTATATTTGTACTCTTATGTTCATATCAGTCAGTCAGTTAGCATTATTCATGCATGTAAACCCTTTGCATTTGCCTACCTCACTCGTATACTCAGTACTCCAATTGTACTAACGCATTTGCGCTATGGTGCTTTTTTTCATGTTACACCATAGGTCAAGAGCCAAGAGTTCCATACCAGCAGTAGCTTTCCAGTCGCAATGTTGCAGTGAGTCCTCATCCATTCGAGGATAATATGATTTGATTTATTCATTTATTACTTCAGTTTAGTTTTATGAAGTTAGTTGGAGACATGTTCCTTCAACTCCTTATTCAGACAGTACTTAGTGGCTTTCAGATTTAATCAGATTTAGCTATCAGATTTAGTATTCAGTTTTTAATTCAGTTGTTTTGGGTATTCATTACCCCATGGATGTTACTATATCTCTTCAGTTGAACCTTATGGCCTACATTTTCAGCTTTTCCGTGTATTATATGTATATTATGCAGTGTACAAGTACAGATATCAATCATGGGTTAGCTTATGGTCCCTCGGGGTCATGAGCACCATGTAGCATTCCAATTTAGAAAATTGGGGCATTACAAACTTGGTATCAGAGCCTAAGGTTCAATAGAGTACTAGGAATTCTGAAAGCCGCATCTAGTAGAGTCTTTTGCATGGGTATATAGCGCGCCACATTTATGTACAGGAGGCTATAAGATGTTTCAGGAACATTTTCCCTTTTATGTCATGCTAGTGAGCATAATCTCAAGTTAAAATCCCAGTCCAATCCGTTCTTCTCTTATGTCAGAATATGGCCCCCAAGAGAAGAAACCAGCCATCTCCTCAACCCAAAGATCCTTTGGGCGAACATGTTTCTCATGCGGAGTTTAGAGTCGCATTCATCATACTTGCTCAGTCTGTGGCTGCACAAAATGAAAGGCCACCAGCTATTTCGGCCGATCCAATGGAAAATTCTGCAGCTGCTAGGATTCGGGACTTCACCCGAATGAACCCTCCATCTTTCCATGTGTCTAAGTTTGATGAAGACCCTCAGGAGTTCATTGACCAAGTTTAGAAGGTCATTGACATCATGGGTGTTACTTCTATTCATAGTACTTAGTTAGCCGTATATTAGTTGCAAGATGTGGCTCACACTTGGTACAAACAGTGGAAGTTTGAGAGGGTAGATGGCACAGGTCCCATTGGGCGGGAGGAATTTGTCATGGCTTTCTTAGACTGATTCTTTCCCCAAGAGCTGAGGGAACCCAAAGTTCTTGAGTTTATCAACCTCAGGTAGGGAAATATGATGATTAGGGAGTATTCTCTCAGATTTACTCAGCTAGGCAGGTATGCCCCTCATGTGGTTGTAGATAATAGGGCTAAGATGAGCAAGTTTATGTCAGGGGTGAACGATAGCATTGTGAATGAGTGTAGATCTGTGATGCTGAATAGTGATATAACCTTTGCTAGATTCATGAACCATGCCAAGCAGATAGAGGAGCAGAAGGTTAGAACTAGAGAGAGGAATAACAAGAGAGAAAAATCAGGTAGTTTTAGTTTTGCTCAACCCAAATCAGAGGGAGGGAACCGTTCACAGTTTTATCCCAAGTCAACAGCTCCAGCTCCTTTCTCCGCTAGTGCTCCAGTGCCAAAATTCAGAGATAGCAGCAGAGATAAAGTGCCAGGCTCTAAATCTCAGGGTAGTGTTAGCAGTGCCCGAACAAATCCCCATTGTCAGGCTTATGGTAAGAACAACAAGGGTATTTGTAGAGTCGGTAGTGATGTCTATTTTGGTTGTGGTAAGCCAGACCACAGGATTAGAGAGTGTCTGCAGTCAGCTCTTTAGGGTCAAATTTATTCTACAGCTCAGTCCGATCGCCCGAACCAACAGGGTGCCACTTCCAGTTCTACTAGTGGGAAACACCCAAATAGACTATGCTCTTCAGAACCGACAGGATCAGGAATTCTCCTGATGTTGTTATTGGTACGTTACAAATTTTCAATGTTCATGTTTATGCTTTGCTAGACCCAAGTGCATCCTTGTCTTTTGTTACTCCATACATAGCAGGCGATTTCAGAATCAGTCCCAAGATTTTAGTAGAGCCCTTTTCAGTCTCTACCTCAGTGGGAAAAACCATCATAGTCCGGTGGGTATACAAGAACTGCCTCATTATGATATTTCAGAAATCCACATCGGCAGATTTAGTCGAGTTAGAAATGACGGACTTTGATGTCATTCTCAACATGGATTAACTTCATTCCTGCTATGCGACAGTTAACTGCAAAAACAGGATAATTCAGTTTTAGTTCCTGAATGAGGCTGCCTTAGAGTAGAAGGGTAGTGTTTCAGCATTCAAGGGTCAGCTTGTTTCCTACCTCCAAGCAAGGAAAATGATTTATAAGGGGTGTGTGTATCATCTCGTGCATGTTAAAGATTCTAGTTCCGAATCTCCCAGTCTTAAATTAGTCCTAGTGGTTAGTGAATATTCAGATGTCTTTCCCAAAGATCTTCCAGGAATTTCTTCCGAAAGAGAAATAGACTTCGGCATAGACCTTCTCCTAGATACTCAGCCTATCTCTATCCCACCATAGACCTTTTCCTTTTTTGATGACTAGTAAACGATAAGACTTGTAAACTAGTGTTTCATGGATATGGAGATTAGATAATATGAACTAGATTGGAGTTCATCAATAAAATAGAGAATAAGTAGCTATATAGCTGTGCTATGGTGATATTGGTTTCGTTATGCTAAATTGTAGTATTGATAGTGATTGTAGACCTCGATAAGAGGCCATGGAGGGAATGTGCAACCCATGGCTTTAGTGAGTTACTTGTGTAGTTGTGCCCTGATGTATTAATGGATTAATATTTTGGTGTACTCTCTGGTTGTGTGGGACACCGTGATGAGTTCTTGTATTGCATTATTTTGGTGTACTCTCCTGTGGTATGGGACACCGTGATGAGTTCTTTGTTATATTCTTTTATGTTAACATCCCGGTGGTATTGGACATCGTGGTAAATTCTTGTGCTTTATATTCTAATGATGGTTGGTGTTGATTATGGTAAATACATGGTTGTTATTGTATATATATAGATTTACGCTTCCAAAATAATCACTTATTGTATGACGGTTCTGGTATATATTGATATGATATGTTATGCTATTGCGTTAGTAGATTAGTTATTTTATACAGTGATATTGAAGAAGATTCGGGTTCAATCCTATACTTTGACTTTAAGTTATCATTTTACTTTTTATAATCCTTATATTATATTTTAGCTCAGTCGGCTGATGATGCCTACTAAGTACACCCGTTTTGGTACTCATACTATACCACTGTACCTTTTTGGTGCAGACTCGAGTTCTAGTTGCCGCCGTTAAGTCGAGATCATGCTGTGTTGATCATCAAGAGATAGGATGTGCTCTTAGAGTTTTGAGTTGTCCTTTTCCCACTCTACCTTAATTTGTATTTTGTATTCGAGATGAATGTATGAGATCATTTAAGACTATTTATGTTTATTAGACTTTAAGTTGTAAATTCTGTTGTTAAATTTAGAGTTGCTCTTGTTCTTATACAATCAGGTCTTGAGATTGGTATTTGAATGTCAGTTAGTTTTTTTGTGGAATATTGTTGTCATATTATGTTCCTATATATGGTCTATGTTAGACGTTTCCACCAAGGTAACCCATTACGTTAGGTCTGGGTTACGGTGTCGACTTTTCTACTACTAAGTTATGGTAGGTACCATGATGACTCGGAAATCTGGTCGTGAAACTCATTCGCATTTTTTCTTGATTTCTTGCTATATATTGTTTCACTTTAGTTAGTTCCTAAGGTTGATGAATTGTTGATGGTTGTTTTTCTAATTTGCTTGGGATTTGACCAGAATGTGGTCTTGCTTTTTGTTTTGATATTGAGTCAGATAATCAGTTCATTCCCACTATATCATATCAGATAGCTGTTTCAATTGATGAATATTATCACCAATCTTGTCTAGGTGCAAAGTTAGAGCACCTTTTTCTTCTATGAAACTTGATTTTTGTGGACATGAGGACATGCATGCATAAGGATATTTTATTGCTTGGAATTATGGAAAGCCTCTTTGTGTCCTGGTGTTTGCAAAATATTACTCTAATATCGACATCATCTTCATTTTTCTTAATGTTGTAAGTGACGATATAGAAGATGGGAACGAATTCGATAAACAAGACTTGACCTAAGAGATTGATCACATTGGCTTCATATTAGAACATTTTATTTTTGAACATTCAAAACTTGTGTATAAATATTTTTCTTTTTTGAATGGTCAAAAATATTTGGTTTAATTTTGAGAATTAATAGTACATACGCTTGATTGATTTATATATACATTTTGTGTCATACTTTATAAAATCATTTCAATAGATAGTCTAATAATTATTGTTGCAATAGCCTGCCAAAATAACTATCCCTATAGACTATTAATAATTGTTATAGTTGCTTTTGAACAACTATTACAATAGCCTCTGATAACTATTGCATTAGCCTATAAATTGGTGTCACAATAGCATACAGATAACTGTCGCATCACCATTTGAAGAAGCGTCGCCATAGCTATTATGTAAAGGTTTAAATCATCGCGTTAGAGAAAAATAAGTATCGTAATAGATAGCGCTTGTCATCAAGGTAAAGAACCAAAAGTCGTAATAGATATATATAACCGTCCTATTAAGTGTTTATACAGACGGTTACATTTCCACATACACTAAACCATAGCAATACATGTCACCAATGTACAAAATAACTATCACAATAGTGTTTTATAACAGTCGTATAAAGAATTATAGAAACGGTCTTTAACTGTCACTACAGACTACAAACCGTCGCATATTTTTGTGACAAAAAATATTGCAATAAGTGTCTGTATGGAGAATATTTAGAAACCGTCGCATTAGAGCTGCTGTAAGCTGGGCTAACCCTCGCCATAGATGTATAGTGACAGTTTTGGCCTCTATGGAGACGGTAACTAAACTGTCTCCATAGACCTAATTTCCACTAGTGTCCTTTTGTTTATATGAAGTAACAAACTTATGTTCCTTTAGTTTTGCACGTGTAACTTTATCCACACAAAGTCCTGTTGCAGTTGAACTCTTTTAAAACAGATTTTCATGATCCAACTAAGCTTACTTGTTCCATAGCCTATTATCAATCATCAAAATTTAATAAATCTTAACAATGTCTCTATCAAGAATGGACCTTGGGCCAAACTCAACCTCAAAAGCTAGCTCATAAAGAGAGGATTGACCAAATCCATATAAGCAAATCACCAGTCCATTCTCCAACCAATGTAGGACTTTTACCCACTCTAACACCCCCGCCACGCTCAGGGTCCAGCTGGCACTAGTGCGTGGATCGGGAGCCTAAACTGGGATGGACCTAGCTCTAATACCAGTCCTTGTTGTTTACTATAATTACAAAACTTCTTGTCACAATTGCTAGCAATATGACCATATTCCTTGCAACTGTAGCATTGATTTCTAGTCATGTCACTACTCTTTCCTTTACCTTGGGTAGTAAATGCGACAACAATAACATCAACTTGCTTGAAAATATTTTGTGTGACAAAACGCTGCTCTTCATGGATTAATTCCCTAAAACAAACATCCAATGAGGAAGGCGGTTCATGATTCATCAAGTGGGAATGAACATCCAAGGAGAGATATGGGTCACGATTCATCAAGTGGGAGTGAACGCTCTCAAAATCAGAGTGTAACTTCATAAAAAATTGATCTCGCTTGCTTTGCTCATGAACTTGTTGAATTACAAAGAAGGATTCAACAGGCATTTTGTCATAAACAATATTTTTAAATTCAATCATAAGTTCTGAAATTTAGAAAAATAATCCTGAACAGAAAGACCTCCTTGAGAGTAATTAACAATTTCATACTCTATGTGAAAGCGTAGGACACTGTTATCCTGGTTATAAATCTTTTGTAAATAATCCCACATGGCTTTAGCTGTCTTTTAACGCCTGAGATTAAGAAAAATAAGAGGTACAATTGACCCTAAAATCCATGTCATCACCCGAGCATCTTCAATCATTCATTCACCTAACTTTGTAGGATCACTAGGAGCAGAATCGACTCCATCTATATGGCCCCATAATTCTTTTCTGATGACAAATAACTGAAACTGAAACTCCCATGATAAAAAATTCTTTCTAGTGAAACGAACACTGAATGATTCAAACTGGTATGAAGTCATATATATGCAAACTAAAAACACTGACTCAAAAACAACCAAAATGACCAAGATCAAAGTCCAAGGTGTTAATTGCCCAGGAAAAATCAACAAAAAATCAAAATTTTCAAAACAATTGAAAGGAACCACAAATGAACTCTATGAAATAAAACAGCCAAGAGAAGGCTCTAATACCATGTCAAGTATGGACCTTGAGCCTAATTCAACCTCAAAACCTAGCCCATGAAGGGAGGACTGCCCAAATCCATATAAATAAATCACTAGTCCATTTTCAAATCAATGTGGAACTTTTACCCACTCTAACAGTCCCAAGCTTTCAATGATTCTTACTCCAAGACATTGAAGAAATGACACAGATGTCTTTCTTGTTAAAACTTTACGGTATTTACTACATTATTTTTTGATCTAATAATGATCTTAGTAGCAGGATTTTGAAAGAAAATGGCATGAAAAACTGTAGTGTTGCAAGTACATTTAATCATTTTTACCCATAAACCTGCTAACATGTTTTGTAACATGATCCAAAGGTTGCGATAAAACCTTCTCCGGAGAGGAAAAATTTCTTGGAGGTCATAGGTGAAAACGGTGACATCTATGTCAAACTCACCAACACATTAATTCGAGGCAAACTAAAATTTGATGGAAAACTGACAAGAGGAAAGAATGAGTAATTGATCTCAATTCATCGATTCTAGTTAGAAATTGTGATTAAAATATCAATGTATCCATATGCTTGCAAGCCTTGCATACACGTCAAGTTTAAAAGAACATATCTTGCACATCGCTAAAACTCATTTTTCTCTCCTGATTTTCAATCTCAATCTCGTTCCTAGTAGAGTGTGTATGTCTGTGTTCTTGTACAAGTATAGAAGAGTTCACACATAGGAAAATTCAAGATAATGATAACATTGGAAGTGTCTAATGATTCTATTCACTGGAACATAATTCCTGATGCGTGACTTGAATGATTGACACAAGTCTCATGTTTGTCCAAATCAGCAATCTCAAAATCTCCAAGTCTACTATGGTAACTCTGGTAAGGGATTAAAAGAATAGAGATACGAATGAGACATGAAATCCAAGCACTTGAAAATATATGACCTCACTACAAAAAAAGCCTCAATTTATCGGGGTTATTTTATCAATTTATGGTGGTTTATGGCCCCCGCAAATTAAATTACGATGGTTTTAAAAAATGCCACAGTTAACCTTGCCACGAGTATATTTGCAGCGATTCTTATAAACCTCCACGACACCCGCCACAATATGACTTTTAAATTTGTGGAGGCTTTTACTATCAATTTGTGATGATTTAGAACCTTCACAATATGATCTCAATATTTTAAAAAACAGATTTGTGTGAGTTTATAACTGTCGTGATATGAGATCAATATCATATACTTCTAATTTATGAAGGCTTTCATCTGCCACAAAGCATCATTTTTAAAATTAAAAAAATGTGAAATATGATTTACATCAAGTTTTCAAAATAATAGGAATCAATAATTTTACTAACTAATATATTCAACATAAATCAAATTTCATCAAACAAAGTAATATTAATAAGCTTCACAAGTCTAAATTCATGTTAAATTGATGTAATACGAACTTGTGTATAACTTGAATATTACAATTTTAAATTCTTAAGAATCGACATAGTTTCAAATCAAATAAACATTAAAATGTAAGCATTTTCTTGGCGATTTGAGTTGTAGACTTGTAGTCACTCAATCCTTATTTATGACGAAGTGAGCTCAATATCTGCATTCAACTGAAACAATTAAAAATTTATAAATGATTAGAAAATATATATTGATGTACATATATTTGTGTACATCTTGATTAAAAAAATATAACATTTGTCTCAAACACAAGTTCATACATAACTTTGCTTTTGACAAATATATATTTATTAACCTTCTATTCTAAGTTGGTCCATGTTCTTGTTTGCTAATGAAAATGTTTATTTTGGCCGAAATATAAATTTCGTCTAACAAATGAAGGGAGGAATGAGGGGAAAAGAGGTGGGATCTGGGTGCTTGTACGTGGGAGGAGTGGGTTAATAATTAGATTGATTTTTAATTTTTTGGGGAAATTTTAATATTTAATAGTTTTAAATTTCTTTATTTT
>NW_025861569.1:119854-127936 GCF_002878395.1 Capsicum annuum
AACCTTCTAACATTAGGCTGTTAATCGCATAATTCATATCATAAAATCTTACCTAACATCATACTACCAGGGCGTGCAACTTATTCTTATATACTTACGCCCTTATCCACTTTACTTTTCATAAATTATCAACCTAGGTCCTTCTATAAATCACATCAAGCCTACTGATTCATTCCCACAAAACATACATCATCAACCTTAAGATACTCCTCTTACCACCATATTCTACGTCTAAAGTTCAAACCTATAGTCTAGCAACAATCATGTACCACCGATGAAGCATGCAACATATGATACTAGTCCATAAAATTGAGAAATTCAACCCAAATACCTCATTCCACATAGATACTACCTACAACCAAATCACCTTCATGACATTACTACTACACCTCAAAATCTATTACATACCTTCTCACAAGTAGTACTAGTTTACAACCACTAAAGAAAAGAAGGTCAAGGGGGGTAAAGTCACATAATAGACATTGTTCAACCTTAATCTTATAGTATGGTTCAATACGATCTTATCAACATATTCTACTTTCTCACATCATACTTACTTACCCAAGCATACATTTAGACTACCTTTGAATTCCACAAACAACAATGAGTCTATACTTATAACTTATTGGCAAATCTAAACATTTTCGTTCACAACCTACTAGGGATTTCTGTAACCACCATAACTATCCACACTAGGCTCCTTTCCTATTTTATTTTAATAAATAATAATCAAATCCAAATAATTTCTCTATCGAATACCTTACAATCTACAAATATTTCTACCACATTAGTCCATCACTATAAAATGGCAAATCATCCCTCAATCAATAGTTATACAACTAAAAATATTTATATATACAAAAGTCACCCTCACTCTGACTTCTAACCTTGTGACTACATATCACCAACATCTTGGTCCAATCTCATTACCAATAGGTCATGACACTTTAACATACACTGCTACTCGGGTGGAAATATAGTTTCAATATTCTACTACACATCGTTTCCCTTATGCATGACATATGCAATAAGAATCTTAAAAGGGAATGAATACACTTCACACCTCAGGCTCAAATGTACGATTGATATAAAAAAGGTATAAGCTTGAATAAATACACTTTATATCACTCATGGACTCCCCTCAAGTCCTTATGCAATTTTATAATCTTTCATGACTCAATCAGGAAGGACCATACCATTTAGATTCTAGACTCCTGCACTTGAATCAGCTCAACACCGAGACATATCTGAGAACATCATAGTAAGAAAAGAATTGGGATAGCTTTACTTTTGTAAGGAAGACATCTTAGCACAACCTTGAATATGAAAAAGGAACATTCTGACTCTACAGCATGAACTAGAACATGAAGAAAGAGAAATATTCGTAAACACCTTGTAGCCTCCTGCTTATAAGTGTGGCGCGCTACACACCCATAAATAGGACTCTACCCGATGCAATTTTGCAGACATCTTGGGACCATGAACCGTACTCTGATACCAAGTTTGTTAAAATCCAAGCTGGGGCCCTGGCTGTAACAAGCATCTCTAACCTCGAAGGCCCAGACACCCTTCTTTGTCTGGTAATTATGCACAACATTCATGCAATAAAGAAAAGATCTGGAAAATAAATCATGACCGAACCATGGTCATACTTTGAGTTTAATTTGACAACAAAGAAAGAAATCCAAAAACATCTAGACAACATCTGAATCAGTCTATGAAATCTCTACTACAAATGAAAATAACAACTGTGTGAAACTGGGACAAGGCCCCCAGTAGACCAATACCATAATGAAATAAAAATACTCTACAAATGGATTTTCAAAGTAAGGGAGGCTTACCGACTGCATACTTCTGACTATCAACTTTGCAGTTTAGTAGGACCTTTAGACTAAGCCTCAGACCCTGAAAGATTGGGGGTCAATACAATTGTACTGGTACACAGGTGAAATCCAAAATAATAATTTTTATTCAACATAGGTGAGAGCAGTTCAAAAATAGTTCTTAAATATAACATATGATATGAAAACACATGGGCATTTTTTAAAAGAATTTGAAAAACATCCAAACTCTTTAACATACTCTTTATTTACTTCTGCACTACGTGGTATACCCTACAACTCTGAAATTCCATGGGCTATACGGAATCAGCCCTTAACTCGGCAGCTAAGCCCCCAACCTGAGTTTGCCACAAGGGTTGGAGTCTCTGTCTCTATACGCCACAGGGCACTAGGCTAGTGTATAAGCCATCTCGGGGAAATAATGAATCCGTGTCGGCAAAACATGGTTTTGGGATAAGAGTTACTTGAACTCAAGCCTTCTTTGGGAAACCACCTAACCCTATTTAAGCCCATTTTTAACTCTTTAAAACATGCATTCTCTGAAATTAAACTCTAAAAACTCTTAGTCTATTATGGCATACACTCATATGGTATCGTCCTACCATTGACTTGCAAGTTACATCTCTGAGCCATTATTAGCATATTAAAATCTCTATTTTCAAAACATAAGTTTGGAACTTTCAATAAATCAGTTCAAAGAACTCTTTCTTTAAATTCATATAAACAAATACAAGGAACTTTCTCTTTGTCAACTTTTCAATAACATAAGATGGTCATGTCAATTTACTCAATAACATACAATTCTCTCTTTTAAACAAGCATATATACATAACAAGAAAATCCACCTCATTATCTCTAAATTATGTCAAATACTTGGATATTGAAAGGACCACTTTCAAATCATAAAACATGTATTTTAAATCATTCCCAATAAGTTCATAAACTCTAGTTCATCAAAAGAGAGAGACTTCAATAATAATGCTCTCAATAAAATCTTCAATTCCATACATATACATATAGGTATAAATCAATTTAAGGGAAACAACCACAAAGCCAAAAAAATTCTACCATTAAAAGGTTCTAATGCATAACATAAAACATAGGATCCAAAACCCCTTTATAAATTCATACTTGATAACTTTAAATCATATTCAAGAGATTCAACAAGCCTATGTAGTTTCAATATAAACCCCACGTACCTTAGTGACAAAATTGTGAAAAGATTGGACCTTTAAGCTTGAATTCCTTGATTTCTTGTGAAAAGCACTTGAATCTTGTTCTTGGGAATGGAGGAAGGTTTTGGATCATAACTTGGATGATTTAGGACTTAGGGATTGTAAATAATGCATTTAAAAATCCCTTATAATGATTTGGAGTGATTAGGCATGGTTTAGGGGTGTGAAATGACTTCAACACCCTTGATATAAGTCAAAATAGAGTGTTTTTGGCACTTGGCAATGACTTAGGAAGCGCCCTATGAATCGCACAAGCCAGGGTGGGCGACACCTTATCAATCGCCTAAGTTTGGTAGGGTGGCGCCTAACCAATCTCACACCCTTACTGACTCTCGCTAAAATAAGTATAACTTTTTGCTCAGGTATTGGATTGATGCAAAATATGTATTGTTAGAAAGATATTTTGAAGACCTTTCATTTGATATATAGTAAGCCCTCTAATTAGTTTTATACAAAAAGTTATTATTGATTGAATTTTTTCTAGGTTTTGACGCTCACTGAAACTCGAATGATAGGAAAGTTTCTAACTCATTCTTGGGTTAAGGGACCTCTATGATCTCAATTCATGATCAACTAGATTATCACACTACATAATTTATTAACATACTATATTTGCACTAGATTTATGGCTTTTAGAACTTTTACGCGAAGGAATGACGGTTTAAGTGAAAGCCCAAAATGCGAGGTGTTACAACTGTACCTATGTGAGTAACTGAAATTATTTGACAATTAGGAAGATTGATAGTTAAAGAAAATTGAAGACAAGTTATGGAAGTAAAGGTAGATGAATTTAAAAACATGTGTTCTGATGCACCTAAATCTATGATCGAGGTGCTAGAGTTTAGGACCAAAAAATATGAGCCAAGATGCTTAGAAACTATACCAGCTACAGAATTAGCATCGATGTTAATCCCTGAATTTGAACATCCCCTCCATCTTCATCTGTTTGAACATCTGAACAAACTAAGAATATTATTCCTTGCTGAAAGGAATCTCAGATTCAATAGCATGTTTTTGCACTTCATCTTCCATCATAACATTATTCCCCCTTATCTGATTTTGAGAACCCTTATCATTTGTGAACTGAAAATTCTCAGGAAAACCTATCAGTGTGTAACAATCTACTTCCAGATGTCCTTACTTTCCATAATAATCATAAGAAACATTTGGGTTGTATTTTCCTCTTTTTCCTTTGAGAATTGAAAGCTATTTGGTGAACCTCTGTTGTTGGACCCGAGGAGGTGCAAATTTAGAATAAATATTTCCAGATCTGTGGGGAGCTGATGGTATGAATTTTTGTGTCTGTTTCCCTGCTTTCTAAGTGTTAATATTTCTTTTTATGAAGGTTGAGAATCTGCAAAAATCACAGGGTTGAAATAAGATTCCCTTTGGTTCTTATCTTGCAGAATCAAAGAGTAAGCAAGATTGATGTTAGGTAATGGGTTGATCATGAGAATGTTGCTTATCGCTTGAGAATAGGTATCATTAAGACCCATGAGAAACTGTATCAACCTCTCATCCTCTAAGGATTTCTTTAGTTTTAGTTTACCTTCACACATACACACACAACTACATTGAATATTAGAATTAAGAGAATATAGTTCATCCCATAATTATTTTGAGTTTAGTGAAGTATCCTGATATGGGAATGATATATGAAGTGCTAAAACATTCCACAAAACAAGGAGAAACTGAGAGAAAGATACAGACAAGCCACTGCGACAACACAAATACACGAGATGAAGAAGACAAGATACAAATATACAAAGTGAAATAAGATAAGGGATAGGCAAGATGACATAAGATCTTACGAAGCAATAAGAACCAACGCGTGTATTGAATGAAGAGACCCTCAAAGTCGCAATAATCAAATACCAATCTTCTTACGATGACCGCTAAGGGAATCAACTCACCTCAAGAACCACCGTTTCTAAGTAAATGTCAATATTGGCTTTTCTAAACCCTAAACTACAATAGATTTTCCAAGCCCTAACGAAGACTACACTAAGGTGTTCTACTCTCAAAGAGAGGACTTTCAATGTTTCAATATTTCATCATTCAAAATCTAATAAGACAAGACCTAAAAGAGACTGTATATAGCATAGCTTATTAGATGGGAAAATGACCAAAACACCCTTAATGACCAAAGGGTGGCCTTGGTGTGTTGGAAAATACTATGAATTGTCCAAAATACCCTTAAGGCTAAGTGACCAAAATGCCTTAATGAAGAGAGCCAAACCTGTGAACCAACAAAGTATGGTCCAACCCAAGATTCCTCAAGTCTTCAAGGGTCCAAGCAATCTCCCACACTCGGGTTTGTCCAATGGCATGCTCATAACGACCCCTCCAAGCATGATCCTGTGCCCTTCATATGACCAAATATTTATTCTTCACGTAGTGAATTTGAAGGATATCATCGAAAGCTAAGGCGACCATTTCACTTGTATCATCCCCTCCTTCTTAAAAAGGATTCGACCTCGAATTCGTACCTTACAAAACTAGAGAAAGTACAAAAAAATACAACATTATCATGGCATGAGGGTTAGTATTAGCACAATAATAAACATCTTCACTCCAAGGCGGCACATATTTGGAGTATAACCAAAATCCTTTGAAGGGAATTTTAAAAACTCAATGAAAGATGTACAAAGGATTTTGTTATGGGATTCATCAAGAGCTATGCTTTGCTTGTTATGCAGATGAAGTGGCAAGTTGGGTGCACCAACATTACCATTTCTATATTTGGAACTGGGGTCAAACGGGAAGAGTGGCCATAGACATAGGTCTAGACAATACTTTCCTTTACCGTGGTCTCCACCCAATCTAAATGACACTCTCTCTACAATAGCATACATATAATCCAAAGCAAGTAGAGAGTAAATAAAGGTATCACTCAAATTGACTTCTAATAGGGTGCCCTCATGTGTGTACTCACTACTAGTTTCCTAACCATCACCATGAGTACTCTCAACAATAAAGTCACACAAAGTAGAAGAAGGAGTAGCTTCCAAGACCAGACATTCTTTGCCCTTAAGAGTACTCTCATCTTCCAAGAATAGATCTCCATCTTTATGAGGAAGGTTGTCACACTATAGTGGGTTAGTATATAGGCTATAGCCTCCAAGGCAAGATATACCATTATCTTCACCACTAGGATCCATAGGAGTGTTTCTATCATTTTTAAACAAGACATTATACTTAAAGAGTGCATTATCCAACCCACGGGCAGATTTGGAACAAGCAAGTTCCTCACTCTCTAAAACATCAATATAGAGTTTCAAGGAGGTTTCAAGCATAAGATTACCCCAAGAAGAGCTCTCGGGTTCACTCCTATTTCCTTGACCAACATTTTTAAATTCTTCACTCAGTTGAGATTCATTAATCGCATCACATATAACCTCAAGTAGTGGGAAAGTTTTACACACAAGTTGGTTAGTACAATTTTCACACGACGATGTACTTCCATTTAACACAATAGCTTCAACACTAGGTGGACACAAATTGACTTGATAAAAAGATTCAATTCGGTCATCTATAGGATCAACTAGTGTATCCACTCGCACAATATGTTCATCATCCACAAATTGCAAAGAATCAATATACTCACATGCAGATAAGCTACTACTCACACTCAATGGCTTATTTTCCACACAATGATCATTCACATGCACAAAAGTGTAAGAGTTAGCTATTTTACCTTGAATTTCATTAGTATGTTAATCTTTACCTTGGTGTGAAGGTCCTTCAAGAACTTGGGCAGCAAATTCCTTCGGGAATCTCTTATCGTAAGTTGTTTGGATAAGAGGAATTGGATTTTGATGGAAAAGCTTAGGTAACAATTGGCGTATAGTTTTAATGTGCCATTGCATATCTTTAAGATCGTCATTGATGCGATCACACGTGGCCTTAAAATTATTGGAAGCGATGGTACCTAACCAAAAAAAAATATAACAACAAACAAAACAAAACAAACAAGATTAGTAGTAAAAGCTCTTCACCAACACTCGTAGACACTCACTTTTGTGATCCTCACAATTGGAGCGGTGAATATTGAAAGTTGCTTATACTCCGGTAGTCAATAAGATATCAATTCTACTTAGCGGCTGGAATAGATTCTTGTTTGATTGACTCAAGACACAAAACAAAAAATTCTACTTATGAACTTGAAGCAAAAAGTTACGATGAATTAAAAATGAGAAAAGCACACAAATAATGAAGACACGATAAAAACGGATTCAAAAACTAATTCACAATCTAGTAGGTGATTACTAGTTGCTAATTAGTACTAGAATCAAGAAATAAAACTAACAAAAAAAAGAAAAGAAACTTTAAAATATCAAATTTGAGCTTCAAAGTTTTTTGGAACGTTGATGATGTGGCACTTAGATGACCTGACAGTTTAGTGACGTGGAAGTTTAGTGACATGGCAGTTTACAATTTGGATTGGTCAAATTTTAATTTGGGAGAGTGAAAAATCAGCTAAAGGAGGGAAAACACAAGACTTAGAGCCTTTTTCAAAATTCAAAAAACTTAGACTTTCCTTGCACCTTTTTGGCAAGACACCTTTTTGAAAGTCTTTTTCTCCCTTCCTCTTTTGTTTGTCTTGGTATGTGCCCTTACTCTCTTTTGGTAATGAGTATTTTTGGAAGTCCTATTGTCCCCTTTCTTCTTTTGTATGTTATTTGGGATATGTTTCAAGACTAACAAAAGACTCCACTCTTTTCTCCACTCTTTAAGATCAAACCACACCTATTGAATGTTCTTGTTCAACAATAAATGATGAACATGAAGAACAACAAGAACACTCAAAAGATTGAAACTAAACTAAATGAACTCCAAATTAAATGATTTTGGATTCCTTTTTCTCATTTTAAACTCCATAACATAACCACGCATTTTCAAGCCACAATATAAAAAACAACCCTTTCAATTTTGAGCTTCACCTTACTAGTTTCTTCAACCTTAAACTCAACAATGGTGAACAACTCAAAACCACCCGTATTAAG
>NW_025861569.1:130936-147938 GCF_002878395.1 Capsicum annuum
TGAAGGATGTCCCTTGCTATATTAAAAATATATATTATATTAATTTATAATTTAGTGAGGGATCGCCCTTGCTATATTAAAAACATATATAATATTAATTTATTATTTAGTGAGAGACATCCCTTTCTATATTAAAAATATATATAATATTAATTTCTTATTTAGTCAGAGACGTTCCTTGCTATATTAAAAATATATATAATATTAGTTTATTATTTAGTGAGAGATGTTCCTTGCTATATTAAAAATATATATAATATTAATTTATTATTTAGTGAGGGACTACCCTTGGTATGTGAAAATTAATAAAAATTATAAATTTATATATAATGAGGGATATCCCTCGCTAAGTTGAATTAAAAAATAATTTGATATTTTGATATTTTGAGAGATATCCCTCCCTAAATCTCTTGCTAATTTGCTATTATTTTTACCATTTTATTGCATGAAAATTAAATATTTCAATAGAAAATGAACATACAACCAATAACAACCAGCAAAACAATAAGAAAATGCTTCCGAAATAATTCAAACATTAAAATTAAGCAACCAAACTTCATACATATTCATCCAACTTAAATAATATCCAAACAAGTATATAAAAGTATGAAAACAAGTAGCAAAACAAATTCTTTCAAACTCTCCAAATTAACAGAATCCAAAACTAAAACACCACCTAATAATCCATTTCATCCACTCCATCATCCTCATCCTCTTCATCATTATCGTCAGATCTAGGGGTGGAGAACGAGGAAGCTTGATTAACGTATTTACTTGAGCCTTGAGTTCTTGGATACCTGACTCAAGGGTTGTCCTACGTCGCTCCTCATCCTTCCTTCTTTTCATTCCTCCTTGTACTTCCTAGAAAGCTCCCGAACATCCTATCGCATCTCCTCAAGTTGTTCATCTGGCATGGTGGCAGATCCCCTATACCTTGCAATCCACACTGGAGGTGATGAAAATTCTTCTTGGAGCAAAGGCCGTATGCCCTCCCCTTATACACTCCGCCAACTACATCCAGCTAGCAAGAGAGAGTTTCTTCCTCTAATAGCATGATTGGATTGCCTTGATCATCTATCGGTCGGTTCTTTTTGAGCTCTTCAATTGCTTGAACGTATCGATTCTACATTAAAAGTAAGATTAGTATATAATAAATGGTATAAAATAAATTATAAGTAAGATTTAAAATACTTTTTAGTTTGAAAGCACAACAAAAATGGAGTTATCCAAATTCTATGTATTTTTGGCTATGGCGTCTTTCTTGTTTCTTGTTCCAGTAGTTCATGGTCGGGTACTTGATGGCCATTAATCTGTTTGCAACATTGCTCAGTCAATATTGAACCTAAAAATAAAAGGAACAAGATGATCTTAATATCCTAGAATGAAAAAATAGTCAACTGTTGGAAGGCCAAGTCGAACTTGATAGCTTAGGCTACATATTGGTCAAGGAGGGCACATCAAGTACATCTGTGGAATGTGTATTTGTAACTGGAGATGTGCAGGCGCTTGCAACAATTTATTATTTCCTTTCTGTTGTGCCTAAACATCTTATTTTGGAATACACCTCAAGGTGAAGTCTATTTAGCTGCTACACTAAACCGTATATTCAAATAATAACATATTGTAATCTCAGAAAACATCAACTCCATAGTCTTTTGAATTAAGACATTATTGTATTTTAGTAATCTTCAATGTAAAAAATAAAAAGTAAGATTTGAACTTACATAGGTGGCCTCTGCGCGTGTCTCGACCCAGACTTCTTTTCCATCTCTAATTTTAATATGGGTCTTCTTCCATACCTTTTCATGAGTGTTGGTCTACCAAGAGATGCTTGTTGCAGATGAAATAAACATAGTGAACCAAAAGTGTATTAAATAATTTATTACCATCTAAATGTTAAATAATTACCAATTTCCTCTTAGCTGTCCCCGTGGAAACCGAACCACATGTGTGCAATGAGCCATCCTTCTTGGACTTTCGAGCTGTCTTTGTCTGTTCACTTTTCTTTTGAAACTCTGGAGACTGCCAGCATACAATAAGTTGATCCCAATAATTTGACTCAAGCCATCCAGGCCGCCGTCCGTTACTTCGAGCTTTAGCAAGAATGCAAGACAATATAGAAGATGCCTTCTTCTTAAAATTACTTTGAATAACTTGATCCTCGGAAAGACTCCATGTACAGATTTTCTGCAAATAAAATATATAGCTTTAAGAGTATAAGTAATTCAAATGCTAAAATAATAAATGTCAAAAAGTACACTCATTACTCATTGTGATTAACTCTTGAAACACTTTGTAGTTCATACAAACAGTAGTACTTTACAGATAGAAACACTATAAATTTAGTTTGTGATAGGAAAGGATACAAAGAATAAAAACTCTATAAATAAGAATGATATGAAAGGATACAAAGAATAGAATCATTTTGTTTAACTTCACAAAACACGTGTCACTTGAAATGTTGCTTGAAAGATAACGAACCTTTTTTATTGACGTGTGTAGCAAAAAGAACTGTTACAGTTTATATTTCAAAATGGACATTGCATTTATAAGCTCACCTATCAATCTCAAGATCTATAATAAGAGGGGACAAAAATCTTTACTGAAAAATTGGAGAGCTGGATATTTTGCACCGAATCGGTGATGGTAGTAAATGTTGTACTTCCCATAATTTTTATCATTTCATATGAACCATATAATATAGTACTAAAATGGAAAATTCAAAAGTGAAGTGGTACCAAACATTATCGGAATAATCGCAGTAGCTGGGTTCAACCAGAATCTCAACTATATAAAGGGAAAAATGTCACCATGGATACACCTACCAAGAAGGGTAGTTGCCTATTTCCAAAGGAAAGTCCCAATTAGTGACAGATCTTATGCTTGGATTCACCCTCGGGGTTGATTCCACGGCTTCAGCAGTGGTGCTTAGCTAAGATGTCCACGAAATCAAGGGAATGGTTCATCAATTATTCTTAGTTCTATACATATAGCTCAAGTTTGTTAGTAGGAGGTAGAAATTATCCCTAGAGTTGTGGACGAGTTCTCCATATACTTGGTACATCTACGATTCCCCCACACAGTGCTTGTTTCAAATGTATACAACATATTTTCTTTTATTAGTTAAATAAAAAGCCAGCTATGCACATTGAAATATGAAGATTCCTATTACAAATAACTAGTTGTTTCCTCTTACTAGGACAATGGCAAAGAAAATGTATTAATATCAGCTAATCAACCCTCTGCAAACCACATAATATCTTTTTTATCTGATTTTTTTTTGTTTGCAACAATTAATATCCAAAAGAAACAATGAAGGTAACTATTTGATGTACATAACTTGATGTATTTGATACCTGGAAAGACCTTTAGTCATGAGAAAGATTCAACTCATTTGAACCGCTCACAACACAATAGTAGTAGCTTAATAGATTAAAATTATAGGCCCAAAAATTGAAGCTTGAAAGTTGCCTTTGAACATAACCAATCAATATTTTGCACATTTTCAAGATATTTGCCAGCATGACTTAGATAGCATTAGCCAAAGACTATATATAGGTCGAATGAATAAATATCTTGTAGGGATAATAGCATCTTGGTAATCAATTGTCAATAACTTTTAATTTTGGTACTTGTGGTATATGATTAAGTTAGGGGAACAACATTGACTGGTTATATTTAGCTTACTGTTTATGTGACTTTCTTAAGTTAGGGGAGCAACATTAGCCAGAACTACTACTTGCACCAAGAAAACTTTCTTAAGTTCTACTTGAAATCTAATGATTTCTCATAGTTATGTTAAATTCAACTGCATAAATTCACCTCGTTAACATTAATTAGCTTGTCTTTTGACTACATAAACTGTAGCTTGTAGACATTGGTGCTATGACTAGTAAGAAGGCTATATGACTTTGTGTTTTATGTTTGTTGTATATTAGTGTACAATAATCCCATCTAATAGCTTCTAGTTTCATGTATATTCCTCAAGAATCTCTTGTGACAGACAACCCATGTAGATGTACTACTAAATCAAAAAATAGAATCCGAATATTACATCCACAACTACTTGATTTAACGTGTGAAGTCATTGTGACACTATTAACCATGACTGTGAAGTCAGCTAAACTATTCCAGCAAATTCACCTCAATACTCCATCAAATCAATCTGAAACTTTACAAAATATAACCCTCACTGAAAGCACTATTCAAAACACAAAATCACAATAAGTTGTTAAACTGAAAGAGCTACAAATTGGGTAAAACGTTAAGATATAATTCAATTAGCAAAACTGAAGCAACACATGGTATTATGAAAAATATTGAAAATATCGTTCTGAAGTACACATACCATAAACTCATTGAAGACTCCTTGTTTTGTATGATTGGAAACTTCACGCCAAGTTGGATAAAAACCGTCATAATGTTTTTGGATTCCTGCTGAAATTGCATTTGCAGCCGGTCTTGAAGGATAAAACCCAAATTAATAATTAATATTTTTGTAAAATAGTTAATTTAAAAAGCAAAAAATAATATAGAAATTAGAATATAATAAAAAATAGGCTTACCCTTCCCATCAGCTATAATGTGCACCTTCCGTAGCTGATCTAACTCTCCAGGTTGTGGAAGATCTTGACCGTGGACAGAAGATGAAGTCGAAGAAGGATTAGGAGATGCTTCAAAATTGTACATCTCAGAATTTCTCGCTCCTATGTTTGACCAAGAAAGTTGTTGACTAACTGACTGAATGACCTTCGACAATGTAGTGTTTGAAGGTGGACGTCGATCTATAGCAGCGAGATAAGCTGAATCTGTGCCATGTGTACCTATAAGAGATAGAGACATTGAGAAATTATTTGGGTTTTGCATATTGTACTTATTCATCGTTTTGACCAAAGGGCTTGACCCCTAAGCTATATCTTTCAAAAATTGATTGGTCATGTTATTGTTTGGATCATGGACCTATATAGTGGTAAAAAGAATTAGAAGGTTAGTAGTTATTTATAATTTGTAAGGAAATATATATATGTATAGATATATATATATGTATGTATATATATATATGTATATATATATATATGTATATATATATATATGTATATATATATATATTTAACATTTATATGAGAACCAACTATCAAACATATTTAACATTTATACAATAAAATTAATATTGAATTATTTTGAAAAACTGAATAATATAATTCAAAACTTACTTATAATATGATTGAACTTTCGGACAATTCAATAATACATGTGTTGTGGTTGACTTTCTCTCCATATCAGTCAAAAATCTTCTTATGGTAGTTTTAGAACCCTTACTTGGATGATTGAATATGGATAATGGTGGGGCCAAAGGACCATTCTTACCTTTATTGTGTCGAATTGTTCTATTTCTCAAACATGGTACGTGTTTCTCAAAATAATAAGAACAACAGTGTGACGTTTTCGCAACGAGATAGGCAATAAGGAAAATTTTTAAATATAAATAAGCACAAGATTTAACTTTAAAAAATAGCAAAAAAATTTAAATATAAAAAAATAAAAATAATCATAACACAAATAGAGTTCAAATTGATGCGTCTCACTCAACTTGTGGCAACAAGGGAAAGAGGTACTTTATGACAAACGCAAAAGTAATGATCCATCAACCACTTGAAACTTCTGATGCTAAAATATATATGTGTATATGTTTATGTTTATATTAAAGTATGAAAGATTTTTGAAAAGTGATTTGAACTTTTACACTTTATTAAAAATCTTCGCAATAGATAAAATAATTAATAATCAAATGTTAAACGTGCGAGACACGTGTGGTTAAACTAGGTTCTAAAAATCATTAATATATTTTATTTAGTCTAACTATGAAAGAAGTTCATAAATCGATATTATTTTAGTGAATATTTTAATGGTACATGCCAGTTTTACTGTAATTATTGACATATAAATTAATTAATCAATAATATTTTATAGTGCAAATCTACTTAGTATAATTATCAAATTATAAAATGGTCAATCAATAACATTGAACAAAAGTATCATTAATTCACTTCTACTTACTATAATATTGACTATAAGCCAATTAATTACTAATTCTTATTTTTTTCCATTATCAAATTATAAGTTAATAAAGTATTTATCAAATGATGAATCAATATCATCCCAATCAATTTCATCTCTTATATCTTCAAAATTTGAAAGGAATAAATCTTCTTTTATCATATCATGAATGATTTTTGATAGTATAATAAAATGAATATCTTCATTTAGAGGAATACTCTTAATTATAGTAATTATTATTTTTTCAGAAAGAAAGTAAGTATAAAAATTCATTTAACCCTTTAAATATTCCCTAGACAAAAATTTAGGTAAAGAATTTTCACTACCTTTTTTGTATTGTATTTCAAAATCAAAAGGGGCTAATTGAGGTTGTCACCTTGCAAAAATTAACTTTGAAGCATTGTGTTTAAAATCTTTGTCAAACATATATTTGACTGACTGGGCGTCAGTTCTTACTATAAATTTCTGATTATATAAATCATCTTGAAATTTTAAAACACATTTAACAATAGTTAACATTTCATAGGCCACAGTGACACATTTTTTTTGACTTTCAGACCATTTTCCAGAGTGACAATTAATGAGACGTTCAATATTATTATGGGAATTTACTTGTTTAAGTATTCCTAAAAAACCAATATTAGAAGCATCAGCATCGACTATTTTTAACCAAGCAGGATCTGCTAAGGTTAAACAAGGTAAAGTCTTGACACACTTTTTTTTTTTAATCATTTTGACTAGATTAGTGTGAGAAGTCGTCCAAGATTATTTATGATTCTTTTTTAGTCTATCATACAAAGGAGCTAAATCACGAGACAAGTTTTGATAGAAAGAAAAAAAATATAATTAAGACTTCCTACGAATCTTTGTAATTGAGTTTTGTCAGTAATAATATCAGAGAATTTTTCTGCACAGTCCATAGCTCTTTGGATAGGCTCGATTTCTCCTTGCAAATATTATGTCCTAGAAATTGAACACTGGTTTGGAATAAGAACATTTTCGATTTAGAAATGACCAAGCTATTTTGCATTACAATTTATTTGAAAATATTCAGGTGTTTGAAATGTATTCTATTATTTTAGAAAACACAAGGATATCATCAATATACACTATTATAAAATCCATGTATGGATTAAATATATTATTCATGATTTTTTGAAATTCAGAGGAAGCATTTTTTAGACCAAATGGCATAGCATTCCACTCATATTGACCAAAAGACACATTAAAAGCAGTTCTATAAGTGTGTTCTTTAAAAATTCGAATTTGCCAGTATCCAGATTTTAAATCGAATTTTGAAAATATATTGGCATCATATAATCTAGATAATAAATTCTTTTTATTGAGAATTGGATACCTAATCCATTTTAAAACTTTATTAAGAGGTTTATAATTAACAACAAGTTTGGGTATACTGGATACTTTCATTAGTAGAGTTATGGACCTATCCGAATCTAGATTTGAACATTGGAAGGCTAGATTCATAGATGGTCTTCCACCCTTTTTTGCAGAAAGGGTTAAAAAATCAATCAAGGGTCAATATGGTGCCATTCCTTTGACGGATTTCACTTATGGTCAGCTTATAGTAGCTTGTATCAAATAAGGTCTAAGAATTTGTAATGAGTTAAAATTGTCTAGATAAATTAAGCTTGATAGTCTTAAAGAAAGATCCCAATTAGGTGATTTCTGTGGACAATTTGGTATGAAAAATCCTGCTTCTGCTTCTACCTCTAGAAAAAAGGGTCATAGACATATAAAACCCAATGACCCAGATAAACCCTATATAAAAAATAGATCTAGACATAGATCCAAAGAAGAGCGTGAAGTTAGAAAAACCCATCATAAGTCTACTAGATTTACGAGAAATAGATCTAAGAGAGACTTATCAAAAATCAAGTGTTACAATTATGGTCAATTTGGTCATATTACTCCAAATTGAAAACTTCAAAAACTCAAGTCCTTAGGACTTTCTGATGAGATTCATGATAAAGTATATGGTTTGTTATATACTTCAGGTTCTAAATTTGATTATGAATATGATTCTGAATCTGAAAATGATGTTGAATAACCTGATTCAACTGATAATGAGAATCATAAAAAAGCTAATGCTAATGCTTGCACTGACTGTAATAATAATATTTGTGATTGTGATGATGATTTTTATAAATTGCAATCCCAGTTTGAAGATTTAGATTTAAATGTTCAAACAATTACTGCTGACAGTGCTTTAGCATTATTAAAAGAAGTGACTGATGGAAAGCTTCGTCAAAAAATTATTGATCTTGCTTCTTCACAACCTAGCACTTCAAAGCCTACTAATAGAAAATATGTTAAGAAAAATACTGAATCTGTTATCGATTTTATGCCCTATTCTTTAACTGAAGTTAATAGATGTCTTACCATCAGTCAAACACCAGGAGACCTATTAGATGGGATGAGATTAATTTCCTAAAAATATGGATTTTAAATTCGGTCATTTCTCCAAAACTTGTGGAGGATGTGACAAATTCTTAGTTAACTCAAGTAACACAAAATACAGACGAAAAAATTTGTCTCCAATTTGATGATAATTCTACCATTTATAATTGAAATTCCTTTTCTATACCTAGAATGTTACCTGTTATGCATCTTATCTCTCCAGTTGAACCAGTATATGGTCCAACTAGAAGTCGTGCTGCATCTTTACATACTTTAAATTCAACAGATTCGCATATTCCATTCAAAAATATTGAAAAAAATTAAAATCAATCCTAAAATAAATATAGTTCAAGATAATGACAATATCCCAGATAGGGATAACTCCACTCCCTCCGAAATGGAGTTTGATGTTAATTCTTGTTAAATCATTATTCCACACCTAATTGATTTTAGCCTTAGTTCACAGGCAAGGAATCATGTTAAAAAAGATATTTTTTGTGAAAAAATAGAAAATATTTCGGACATAGTTTTTTGAAACTTATAGTCCTAATGAAATGAAAAATATTTCTGAAGAATTCTATGAAATGTGTGCATTGAGATAGTTGGAAAATTATTTATATGAAAAATTATTAAATTATTTATTTTGTGCCATAGTTTATATCTTAGTTTATATCTACATATCTACCTTTATATGTAAAGCTTATTGAGAGATCGTACGAAGATGCAAATGGCACCATCACTCAAGCCATTTACCCTCCTCAATCACCTTTCATATTACCAAATAATACAGGAATAACTTTCTCTGCTTTTTAAAAAATTCATTGATAATGAAGTTGGAAAAATCACTATTTCAGAAATAAATAGTTTAATTGCTCAAAATAATTATTTGAGTCTTTATGTGAAAGTTCTTAGAGAACATATTTCTTCTCTTGATAAAAAACTAGATATCATGACAGATTTGATTAAGAAGCTAAGCTATAGTCAAAAGTCATCTGATATTGCTTCTACCTCATAATGCAAAACAGAAGATTTGTCAGCTAAGCATCTGTAATACCCCAAAAAATCCAACTCAATATTAGCTCCATGTTTCAAGCTCATATATAGTACATCATGGTTTCTTGGTAGTTTCATGATCAAGGATGATGTGAATTAAGGTCTCAAATATGACCTAGCTATTGTGCGAATCAAAATATTCCTTACCGATTGAATTCTTGAGAAGGATATTGGTATTATCAACTTCAAATGATCATATCTCTCATTATAATATGAATTTTTGATCCCATTACCTACCAACGGATAGATAATTCAATAATATTTTTGTAGATACAAAATTTGCCTAAAACGGACATCCGGTTAAGAAGTTATGGCTATTTTAAGTTTCTGCTGTAAGACGAATGCCATTTCTGTTCATGGCGCGTCACGCCAGAGGACAAAATGGCACTCATCAATTTCCAGAAAGCCTTCACGATAGCCCCGCTTTGCTCCAAGCTTCCAGCTTGCAATAGTTGGCATTTTAGCAAGCTCCACGTCGCGCCGGGGCCCTAAATCGGGATAAATTTTGCGTAGTTTTTAGTTTTTGTTTTAAACTCCTTAAGGGAAATATGGTAACTTCCCAAAATCCTATATATACTCTTTAAACATGGGATTGAATCCCCAAATCATCCCTTTATATTAATTTTATCAAAATTCACTCAAGAACAGTCAAGAACAAGTCTAGGGTTTCCATTGGGGTTTCAAGCTACAAACAAATTCAACCGTAGATTCCACAAATTCTTAATCTAACGTATGTGTAGTGTTTATCTATGGATCCAATCCATTCATATATCTCAAGAACCATGTTTTTAAATGTTATTTTGTAAACTTTTTGTGGTGATATAAGAATGTACATATTGATGATTGTTGTTTAAGTTTCAAAATGATATCTAGAGATGTTTCCATGAAATATATATGTTAGTTGAAAAACATTAGCTTTAGGTGGTTTGATGTGATGCAAGTATGAAATCCACCTATTCTTTAAAGAATGCATGCAAGGTGTTTGATAAAATGCCTAGGATGCTAGAAACCCATAATTACATGATTCCATGATATCTAAATGACAATTCCATATTAGTTATACACTTCCATATGAATTTTCATGCTATTTATGTGTTGTTGTTGTTGTAGCATGAAGCATGTGTGATAATGGAAATATGAACTATATACACGAAATGTATCCATGCTCTCCCTACCATGTTGAGATGTGAATAAATAAATGAAGTATACTATCCCCTACTTATTATATTGTGAATCATGGACTCTAATCTTGTGATCAAGTCATGTCATGTGTGCCAGTTTCCTTCTATTGAGTCCCGGCGGTATTTGTACCCAAAAATATAGCTGTGTGCCTAGAGCCATATCATATGCCACGATAAATTTCAGTCAAGCTATACTCTGTAGAACTCAGTCAGTCATGTGACTCAGGAAACATCAGAAATCTCATGATCTTAGTTAACTCTCAGATAATAGTACTACTTCTTCAGTCAATGAATGTTAGTTATTCAGTCCATGTACAGCCAGTTGAATCATGTTTAGTCCCTTCAGATGGGAGTAAAAGTTATCACTGAGTGAAGCCAAGGATGGGAACTCACCTGCCAGTTCAGGGTGTGATTCATAGCAGTCATCCTTGTATTCCAGAACTACGTAGCCAGCGTAGGTTGAGACATCTTAACCTATCAGATTAGGGTTGATGGGGTGGCTTAACCTATTAGTTTAGGGTCCTACCGTTATCACTTTGAGTACCTGCTAGATATGGTTCACTCACAACTGTCCTTACTAGTGGCGCGGTGTTGACACCCCTCCAGTCGGGGAAGAGATTAGACCCCAGCTTAGTCGTAATGGTATACATGGGGCATGTTGGTTAAACAACTACCTCCCATAGTTTCAGTATCAGTCTTAGTAAAAGAACTCAGACAGTTCTTCAGATATTAGTATACCAGGACTGTTAGATACAGTCAAATTCAGTTATAGCATGGGACTCAAGAGTTCTACCAGATTTAGGACTGTCAGACACAGTCACTCATTTTAGCATACAGATTTAGCTACCACGTACTCACGATCTCAGTTACTATGTATGTATATTTGTACTCTTACGTTCATATCAGTCAGTCAGTTAGCATTATTCATGCATGTAAACCCTTTGCATTTGCCTACCTCACTCGTATACTCAGTACTCCAGTTGTACTGACGCATTTGTGCTATGGTACTTTCTTTCATGTTACACCATAGGTCAAGAGCCAAAAGTTCCATACCAGCAGTAGCTTTCCAGTCGCAGTGTTGCAGTGAGTCCTCATCCATTCGAGGATAATATGATTTGATTTATTCATTTATTACTTCAGTTTAGTTTTATGAAGTTAGTTGGAGACATGTTCCTTCAACTCCTTATTCAGACAATACTTAGTGGCTTTCAGATTTAATCAGATTTAGCTATCAGATTCAGTATTCAATTTTCTATTCAGTTGTTTTGGGTATTCATTACCCCATGGATGTTACTATATCTCTTCAGTTGAACCTTATGGCCTAAATTTTCAGCTTTTTCGTGTATTATATGTATATTATGCAGTGTACAAGTACAGATATCAATCATGGGTTAGCTTATGGTCCCTCGGGGTCATGAGCACCATGTAGCATTCCAATTCAGAAAATTGGGGCATTACAAACTTGGTATCAGGGCCTAAGGTTCAATATAGTCCTTGGAATTCTGAAAGCTGCATTTAGTAGAGTCTTTTCCATGGGTATGTAGCACGCCACATTTATATACAGGAGGCTATAAGATATTTTAGGAACATTTTCCCTTCTGTCATTATTCATGTCATGCTAGTGAGAGTAATCTCAAGTTAAACTCCCAGTCCAATCCGTTCTTCTCTTATTTCAGAATATGGCCCCAAAGAGAAGAAACCAGCCATCTCCTCAGCCCAAAGATCCTTTGGGCGAACATATTTCTCATGCTGAGTTTAGAGCCACATTCATCACACTTGCTCAGTCTGTGGCTGTACAAAATGAAATGCCACCAGGTATTTCGGCCAATCCAGTGGAAAATTCTGCAGCAGCTAGGATTCGGGACTTCACCCAAATGAACCCTCCATCTTTCTATATGTCTAAGTTTGATGAAGACCCTCAGGAGTTCATTGACCAAGTTCAGAAGGTCATTGACATCATGGGTGTTACTTCTATTCATAGTGTTGAGTTAGCCGTATATTAGTTGCAAGATGTGGCTCACACTTTGTACAAACAGTGGAAGTCCGAGAGGGTAGATGGCACAGGTCCCATTGGATAGGAGGAATTTGTCACGACTTTCTTAGACAAATTCTTTCCCCAACAGCTGAGGAAACCCAAAGTTCTTGAGTTTATCAACCTCAGGTAGGGAAATATGATGATTAGGGAGTATTCTCTCAGATTTACTCAGCTAGCCAGGTATGCCCCTCATGTAGTTGTAGATAATAGGGCTAAGATGAGCAAGTTTATGTCAGGGGTGAACGATAGCATTGTGAATGAGTGTAGATCTGTGATGCTGAACAGTGATATAACCTTTGCTAGACTCATGACCCATGCCAAGCAGATAGAGGAGCAGAAGGTTAGAACTAGAGAGAGGAAGAACAAGAGAGAAAAATTAGGTAGTTTTAGTTTTGCTCAGCCCAAATCAAAGAGAGGGAACCATTCACAGTTTTATCCCAAGTCAGCAGCTCCAGCTCCTTTCTCCGCTAGTGCTCCAGTGCCAAAATTCAGAGATAGCAGCAGAGACAAAGTGCCAGGCTCTAAATCTTAGGGTAGTGTTAGCAGTGCCCGAACAAATCCCCATTGTTAGGTTTGTGGTAAGAACAACAAGGGTATTTGCAGAGCCGGTAGTGATGTTTATTTTGGTTGTAGCAAGCCAAGCCACAGGATTAGAGAGTGTCCACAGTCAGGTCTTCAGGGTCAAATTCGTTCTGCAGCTCAGTCCGATCGCTCGAACCAGCAGGATGCCACTTCCAGTTCTACTAGTGGGCAACACCCAAATAGACTCTTTGATCTTCAGAACCGACAGGATCAGGAATTCTCTTGATGTTGTTACTGGTACGTTACAAATTTTCCATGTTCATGTTTATGCTTTGCTAGACCCAAGTGCATCCTTGTATTTTGTTACTCCATACATAGCAGGCGGTTTCAGAATCAGTCCCAAGATTTTAGTAGAGCCCTTTTCAATCTCTACCCCAGTGGGAAAAACCATCATAGTCTGGTGGGTATACAAGAACTGCCTCATTATGATATTTCAGAAATCCATGTCAGCAGATTTAGTCGAGTTAGAAATGACGTACTTTGATTTCATTCTCAGCATGGATTAACTTTATTCCTGCTATGCGACAATCAACTGCAAAAATAGGATACTTCAGTTTCAGTTCCTGAATGAGCCTGCCTTAGAGTAGAAGGGTAGTGTTTCAGCGTTCAGGGGTCAGCTTGTTTCCTACCTCTAGGCAAGGAAAATGATTTCTAAGGGGTGTGTGTATCATCTCGTGCATGTTAAAGATTCTAGTTCTGAATCTCCCAGTCTTAAATTAGTCCCAGTGGTTAGTGAATATTCAGATGTCTTTCCCAAAGATCTTCCAGGAATTTCTCCCGAAAGAGAAATAGACTTCGGCATAGACCTTCTCCCAGATACTCAGCCTATCTCTATCTTGCCATACAGAATGGCACCAGCAAAACTTAAGGAACTGAAAGGTCAGTTGAAGAATCTCTTAGATAAGGGATTCATCAGGTCCAGTGTATCCCCATGGGTGCGCCTGTCTTATTTGTGCACAAGAAAGACGGTTCTCTTAGGATGTGTATTAACTACCGTCAGCTCAACAAAGTTACGGTCAAGAATAGGTATCCACTTCCCCGAATAGGTGATTTGTTCGACCAACTTCAGGGTGCCAGTTATTTCTCCAAGATAGATCTCAGATCAGGTTATTATCAACTCAGAGTTAGAGAATATGGCATTCCAAAGACAACTTTCCGTACTCGGTATGGTCACTTTGAATTTCTAGTCTTGTCTTTTGGTCTAACCAATGCCCCTGCAGATTTCATGGACTTGATAAACCGTGTGTTCAAGAAGCACTTGGACATGTTCTTCATAGTCTTTATAGATGATATTCTGCTCTATTCTCGTACTGAGCGTGACCATTCAGACCATCTCAGAATTGTTCTTCAGACCCTCAGAAATCATCAGTTATTCAACAAGTTTAGTAAGTGCGAGTTTTGGCTAAGACCAGTAGCATTCCTTGGCCATATTATTTTTGGTGAGGGCATTAGAATAGATCCTCAGAAAACCAAAGTGGTAAGAAACTGGCCCAGACCCGGGTCCAGACCCGTATCTCCTATAGATATCAGGAATTTCTTGGGTTTGGCTGGATATTACAGACGGTTTTTCGAGGGATTTTATTCTATTGCGTCTCCTATGTCTAGATTGACTCAGAAAAAGGTCAAGTTTCAATGGTCAGATTTATACAAAAAGATTTTTTAGGAATTAAAGACTCGACTCACTACAACTCCAGTTCTAGCTCTTCCAGATAGTTCAGATGGGTTTGTAGTATATTGTGATGCATATCGAGTGGGTTTAGGTTGTGTCCTCATGCAGCATAGTAAGGTCATAGCCTACGCCTCCAGACAATTAAAACCTCATGAGAAGAATTATCCTTCTCATGATCTTGAGTTAGCAGCCGTAGTTTTTTCCTTGAAGATTTGGAGTCATTATCTTTATGGAGTTCATGTAGACGTCTTCACAGATCATAAGAGTCTCCAGTATATATTTTCTTGAAAAGATCTCAATTTTCGTCAGAGAAGGTGGTTAGAGCTCTTAAAAGACTATGAAATGAGTGTCCTTTATCATTTGAGAAAGGCCAATGTTGTAGCCGATGCTCTTAGTAGACTCTCCATGGGCAGTATTTCTCACGTTAAGTATAGCAAGCGAATGATAGCTCAGGAAATCCATTAGCTTTCCAGACTAGGCGTTTACTTAGTCGACTCTTCAGAGGGTGGTGTATGTGTTCAGAGTAGTTCAGAGTCATATCTAGTTTCTGAGGTGAAACAAAAGCAAGACATGGATCCTAGCCTTGTTAAGCTGAAAGAGTCAATTCAAAATCAAAAAGTTTAGGTTTTCTCCCAAGGGGGAGATGGTGTTCTTTGTTTTCAGGGTCGTTTGTGCATTCCAGGTGTAGATGACTTGAGGCAATGAATTCTTACCGAAGCGCATGGAGAACGATACTCCATTCCTCCAGGGGCCACTAAGATGTACCACGATTTATGGGAGATCTATTGGTGGAGTTGGATGAAGAGTGATATTGCAGAGTTTGTGGCTAAGTGCTCTACATGTCAGAAGGTTAAGATAGAGCATCAGAAACCTAGTGGTTCTATACAGGAGTTCACCATTCATACTTTGAAGTGGGAAGAAGTGAACATGGACTTCGTGATAGGTTTTCCTAGAACTCATCATCAGCATGATTCAGTTTAGGTCATTGTCGATAGAATGACTAAGTCAGCCCATTTCCTTCCAGTTTGTACCTCCTATTTAGCCGAGGATTACACCACACTCTGCATCAAGGATTTAGTCAGATTACACGGTGTTCCCTCATCTATCATCTCATACAAAGGTACCTAGTTCACCTCTCACTTTTGGAAAGCATTCCAAAAGGGTCTCGGTACCCAAGTTTATCTCAGTACAACATTTCATCTTCAGACAGATGGTCAAGCAGAAAGGACCATTCAGACTCTTAAAGATATGCTAAGGGCGTGTGCAATTGATTTCAAGGGAAGTTGGGATGACCACTTGGCCTTGATAGAGTTTGCATAAAACAATAGCTATCATTCTAGTATTCAGATCACTCCATTTGAAGCTCTCTATAGTAGGAGATATAGATCTCCGATTAGTTGGTTTGAACTTAGTGAGGCCTCAGTCATAAGTCCTGACTTAGTATCTGATGCCTTAGAGAAAGTTTAATTGATCAGAGAGAGACTCCAGGATGCTCAGAGCCGATAGAAGTCTTATGCAGTATTTGTAGAAAGGATCTCGAGTTTAAGGTCAATGACTATGTCTATCTTAAGATCTCTCCGATGAAGGGAGTGAAGAGGTTTGGCAAGAAAGGGAAACTCAGTACCCGATATGTCTGTCCCTTCAGGATTCTCAGTTGCTTCGGCAAAGTAGCTTATGAGCTAAAATTGCCTTCAGATCTAGCCTCAGTTTATCCAGTCTTCCATGTCTCTTTGCTCAAGAAGTGGATAGGTGACCCAGCAGTTGTAGTCCCTATTCAGAGCATTGACATTCAGAACAACGTCTCTTATAAAGAGATTCCAATCAAAATCTTAGACTATCAGACTCGTCGATTGAGGAACAAAGAAGTCCCTCTAGTTAAGGTTCTTTGGAAAAATCAGTCTCATGTGGGTTATGGCTATTTTAAGTTTCTGCTGTAAGACGAATGCCATTTCAGTGCATGGTGCATCGCACCGGAGGCCAAAATGGTACTCGTCAATTTCCATAAAG
>NW_025861569.1:150938-168252 GCF_002878395.1 Capsicum annuum
TCTCAGTGTTTCTAGATATTGTGAATGTATAGAAAATTGGTTCTTCCAGCAAGTGGTGTTGTCGGGAGTCAGTCATGCCTAGGGATTATTTTTGGATGTGACAACCCAACTCATTAAATAAAAACAAACTTACTTGAATTCCGAAATCACCCCAGCCTGTTTAATTTAAGACAGATTTTACAACCCTGTATATGCACTGCAAACTCTTAAAGAGGCCCCACCCAAAACTTTCAGACACATCCTTCAACGAGAAGGTACTGAACAATAGAACCTGTTTAATCTCTGTAAAAACCAAAAACAAATGGCACTGTCCAACAATCTTCCATCCTCTCCATTAGCCTTAATAGGAATGTCCTTTACTGCTCAATCACCAATCTTTCAAACGATTATGCTTATTCATCTACTTCAAATAGTTTGTTCCATTATGGTTTATGTTCAGGTTGCTGTCACCATTGTTGTTTCTTCCATCTAATTCCGCTGGTAATGTTTGGGAAAAACATTGACAAAATTCTCTGTCCACAAAATCAAAGTTGTAAGTCCCTTTATATGAAACCAAAATAGTAACGTTGATGTCTTTGTACCTTTCCGGCCTAATTGGGTTTGTTTTCGCACTAGCATAATCTATATTGTATGCATTATTTATTTAGTTTCACGATCAAATACATTCCACTTCTCTGTTTTCACTTTTAACTTTTAGAGAAGCATATTCAGATTCTACATATTGAACGATTACTTTTTTTAAAAAAAAAAAAAATCTGGATATGTTTTTATCTATTACTCCACTTTTAGTACCTTTAAAATTATCAGACATATCAAGAGGACAAACAAGTTATCCTCTAAATTATTCCTGAAATCAAGTATTTCTAAGATTGAAAATCTAATAGATTGAATATTATCTTATATCAAGAGGACAAATAAATTTTTCTCTAAATTATACTTAAAATGGGAAGTATATTGTGAGCGGCTCAGGGAATCGATGTATCTATATATGGGATTTGCAAGGGAAATATTTGGTGCGGAAACTTGAAGGACATGCTGATACCGTCATTTTGGTAACTTTCCACCCCACAGAAAACATGATTGTCATAGCTGGACTAGATAATGAAGGGACAGTGAGCGTTTGATCTGAGATTAGTGGATGTCTTCACTATATGTATAGGTAGGTTCATTCTACCTACAAATACACAATCCTTGTGCTTTTGATTGATATTAACTTTGAAATTTAGAACATCAGAAACTTATTAACATGCCAGTTTTAGTTACAAGAAGCAACTTTTGGTGGTTAAATCAAATGACATTTGTATACCTTTTCACTTATTAGCTTTGTTTTTTCCCAACATCTGGGCAACCTTTGAATCCAAAGTGTTCATTTATCTGGTAGATTGAGTAGAATGTAATGGAAAGAGCCATCTATTTATATTCTTGGAGAAGTGTCATCCATTTAGAGAAAAGTGTTATTTGTTTACAAAGTTTCAAATTACAATTTGCTTGCAAAGTTTTAAATTACAGGTTGACTCTCTTAAAGGTGGATGATGGTGTGAGGAGTTTTGTAAATGTATCAGATGGGCAAAGCTAAGGATGTAAAGCAGATGAAGGGGAATTTACTTTATCTAGAATTGATTCTTGAACTTGGGAACAGACATTTGTAGATTTGAAAGTATATCAGATGTGTAGCCTAAAAGTTTTAAGTGAAGGTGGAGCCCTGTTGAGGTTTCCTGTTGGGAGAGTAGTATTTGTAGGTGCTTAATCTAATCGCAGCATATCACAGGGGTTGTAATCAACAGGGGAAGTAGCAAAGAAGTGTATGTCGTCTACTCGGTCACTTGAGTATTGTTAGCGGCTTTGTTGGGAGTCAATTTTAAATATTTTAAATTTTTTGTTTATTAGTTTGTTTTTTAAGAAAAAAACACCATACAATTTAGAGCACTGTATTATCATCCCATGAAGGAATGAAAGAACCAAATATAGTGACAAAATTGTAATTGCAACTTACAATTCCCTTTTGAACGAGATAGTTGTCGTTGTTGATGGAGGCCTTGTTGACGGAGGTAGAAGGAGTTGGCAGATTTGGAAATATAGTAGATGGGCTAAGCATTAGAAACTGTAAAGATGTATGGGATTCACAATTCTAAGGGTCTCTGGAAATTGAAGACGGTTTTGATCTCCAGCCTTCCTCTCTTATATTTCTCGATCCTAGGACCCTTTATAAACTATTGTCCAGTCTTCTTATCAAAGCATTTTTTGTTGGGAAGTGTTACGCCAACGAGTTTAAATTTAGGAGATGTGAACTTATAACTCCTTTACGAGGGAGAAAGATCTATCCGTTGGGCAGTTGAATCTGTAATTGTGAATTGCTGGGGAAGCAACACTGATGGTGAGAGTAATATGTGGGGAAACAAATTGCTCCAAACATAACGAACAATCCAACAGGCCCCACTGGTACTTAGCATCAATTTCATGGGAGAAACCAATATTCGTTGGCTTGATCTGGATTCATTAATGCAGTGTAACATTTGAGAGGTGATAAAAAGAAAGATATTACAGTGACACCAATTAAGGTAATGAAAAAAGCCATTAAAGTGAAATCAGTCAATATTATGGATGGTTGCTGGCTGAAATGTTGGTAAATTCTAACCAACACTTTCACATTTTTCAAAGGGGCGTATATGTTCAGAATTCAATTATAGTTAATTGCTCATGTGCAGAATTCATTTTACTATTTCAAAGCAAAAATTTTAGTCATTCTCAATAAAGATGCGCCTTGATATTCTTCTTGGAAAAACTGCTACAGGAAAGTGAAAGTTATACAAGATACCGTGAGTTGTACCTATGGTAGCATCAAAAGTGTTGATTATGAAATGAGCTGAGATTTGAAAAAAATGACCTCCAACATTTTCACATATGAAAACAGATAACATATTTAATTTTAAAATTAAATTATACACCATTTACTATAGATACTGCTCACGAGTTGAAGTTTTTGATGGAGAATGATGTGTTCGAGTTATACCTTTTGAAGCAGCAAAATATTTTTTTTGTTAACAACGTCGAAGAGCACATTGAATTCACATCTCTAAAGATATGATCTATGTTTTTAACATCTTATATTATATTTGAAAACACTTGAAACCAATGAAAGTGTTCAATGACTAATTTTCAAGATATTATTTTTCCTAACATTTCCAATTATTTACATAATTTACAGAATGAAGAAAGTAAGAACTACTGCATGCCGGTGTTGAGTAAACACAAACAATTCAGCTTTCTTGTCATGGTCAATATGAATAACACAAATCCACGACGGAGTCTAACTCAAGCAGTAAATGAAATTGAAGATGAACCACCAATGATAGTTGAGGAAGAAGTGAAATTATTGGCGATCCGAAGGAAGGGGAAAAACAACAAAGATCAACTCCCTCATAATAATAATAATAATAATAATAATAATAATAATAATAATAATAATAAAAAAATATCAATTGAAAAAATAGCATGATAAACCGCTACTCAAACAAATCCATCTTCTCAACGAATGTACAATTTCTACTAGTAGTATGGATTACAGAAGATATTTAACACAGGTAAATAAATTGTGAAATTACACGATAATCTGCTACAAAAACAAAATAAGATTATTTGTTATGACAAAAAAGTCAGATCAGAAGATAGGAACACATACAAGAAATATCCTATGTATCAAAGTATTAGGTGAAATACAGTTACTTACATGTTTAACTGTAATCTAATAAGAATAAATACATCAATTACATGTATCTAATTAAAATTTCATTTGGTTGTCTTCATAGGTTTAGATGAATAATAGCCAAGATAGCCATCAATATTCGGCTTTCGCAGAAGAATCTACTATATTTTTTTGATAGAATTACTTATTTTAAATTATGTTCAATTAGTTATTTCAAATTTATCAAAAATTATATTGCTACTCCATATTCAAAACATAGCTAAAATGGTCCATTTTCCTGTTATATGTATTTCGTGATAGGGTATTCACGTGCAACGCATATGCGTTAAATCTAGTATATAGTATATGTGTATGTGTGTGATTGGTAGAGGGGTTTCCATAGTAATATAGTTTGTGGGTTCTACATCTAACGTGCATCTGCGTGTCAGTGTTTATATAATGTTTGTGTGGGTGTTCAGTCAAGGGGTCTCTGAGAGTTGTCATGTAATAAAAAATGAGTTAACACTGCTTTTCGTGTCAATCTTTCTTAATTTCTTTGGAGAGGATCTTTACGTACTGATTTATTCTTTATAAACACACTTTTATTGTAAAATAGTGAGATACATTTTCTCAAGCTTTAGGGAACATCTAAAGATTATAACGTAAAGATTTTTAATTGTAGATGTTATTCATATCTCAAGGGCCATTTAAAATTTGCACCTAAAATCTATCCTCACGTGTTTATTTTGTTGCATAGAATTAAGCATATTCCAAAGAACTTTATGCTTATTTTATCAATTCTTTCTCAAAACAAAACCCTAGATCATCAAAGTTTTCTCCCCAAGAAATCCAATTCCTCCACTCATTCTCAAAGGTAATTCAAGATTAAGGATTTTCAACTCAAGAACTCCAAGAATTCAACTTTAAAAGAATCAATAGGGATCCAAGATTCAAGCTTTAGCATCTAGTTCATCAATTGAGGTATGTGGGATTTTTCAACATGGATAATCCTTTCATCCTTGTACCCAAAACTTATTTTAATTACAAATTTACTGAATTTTAGGTGATTTCCCATGAAATTGAAGTTAGGGTTTATACCCAATATTTGCTATTTATTAGATTATGATATTTCAAGTGATTTAAGAGTTGAGTTGCATGTTTATGCTAGTATTTTCATGCGTATTGCAGGAATTTCAAGATTTAAGTTGAATTATAAATGTTTACAGTACCAAGCATGAATATTATGATGTTTTAACATGAGTTTGATTCATGGGTCATTAAGCCCTAATTAAAGATTGTTATTTGAAGTTTTTTTGTGCTATAAACACCCCATGACTAGATTCTTTTCAGATTATTGATAAAGATTTGACCTTTTGGTCTCAGAATAGATACGAAATCCACTTCACAAATTCAGATTCAGATTTAGCTTTATAGATATACAGTTGGTTTTCATTATAAACCACTATACTATTTTATAAAGTGGATTTCCCTCAGAATAAGCATACAAATTTAATGGGAGTAGTATTTAGCACCGAGATAAGTACGTTACTACTATTTCATACCCCAGAACTACGTGCCAACATAGGATTTAGATTGTTCCCACTTCTACATGGATGATAGATATGTAATCACTTATATAGGTTATACTCCCTGACAAGAGTATGACTCCTCTCTCTAACTTGAGGATTCCTTCTTGGGGGACAAGAACTTTGAACTCCATGAATGCTCACATGATTTATGTCGGTTAGAAGAATCTCTCATGCACAATAAGTTTTCAGATTTCTAATCCCTTAAGATAAAGTATTTTCTCTACATTTTTAAAGTTCTTGAATTTAAAATATCGCTTTACATAAGCCTTCAGACTTACAGATTTTACTTAGCTTGTATGATTTGAGAATAAAAACAGAATACAGATTTCAGAACAAAGTGTAATGGATCACAAGATTTATACTATACGCTTTATTTTTCTTGATTTATGATTCTTTAGATTTCGGATTACTCAAACCTATGTGAGTCATTTACATTTAGAATGCATGATTTTATAACTTATGATGCCATTGAAGTATTGCTTGACTTATTGCATTCACCCCCATATGCTCAGTACATTCCCAAAGTACCGATTTACATATACATCTGTGTGCTACATTGTCTCATAATGTAGGTCAGGTGATTAGTCTCAGCAGCGTGAATATATTTCGAGCATCTTATCTACATCTCCATAGTTGGTAAGTACTTATAGTTCGGGGAATTAGCTATACAGATTTCTAGTTTATTAGTAGATGATTCAGTATTCATTTCAGACAGTTTGAGTTAGTTGGGGCCTATCCCAGTGACTCTCTAGATTCAGTCAGTAGAGGTTTGTTGGACTACTAGATTCAGTTTTAGATTTTAGTTTCAATAGTTAGATTTTCAATATTTACTTTATCAGATTGATGAGATTAGTATTTTCTGATATACTCAGATAATTTAGACATTTTTTTGTATTTATTATGATTTTACATTCATATTCCTCGATTTTGAGATTCAGATTTAGTAGAAGGCAACCAGGGTTAGCTCAGGACTACTTATAGTTCGGAGCACCTGTGGAATCTTGGGAAATCAGATTTCAAAGCGTTACAATAACCCTCAAATTTTTTGATTTACGCTTTGATCCAATTTAACCTAATATAACTAAAAACAGAGGAAAAAACATGTTTCTCTCTCTTCTCATTTATTGGAGTTTTCTCTCACTTCGCGATTTTATTATTTATTGTTTTTGTTTCTTTATTCATCATCTTCTTCTTTATTATCATCATCTTATTCTTTATTATCATCTCTTTTTGTTCATCATCATCATCATCTTCTTTAGCATTGTTGTTGTTACCACTATTGTTGCTACTTGATCAAATTTTTTTAGGTCAAGTTTTATTCGTATATCACTTGGGCATTACTTATAGGTGATTTTAGTAAGTAAAATTATAATTTTTAGTTGAATTTCTCATCTAAGTGTATCTGCTACTACTGTTTTTTCAACAATGGATAAAATATGTAACGTGAATCCAACAGATTAGTAATCTGTCGCAACATATATTACAACGGATGAGTAATCTATTGCAACAGATGAGTAATCTTTTGCAACATATATGACTAATCTGTTTCAACAGATGAGTAATCTATTGCAACATATATGAATAATTTGTTGCAACAGATGAGTAATCTATTGCAACATATATAAATAATCTGTTGCAACAGATGAGTAATCTGTTGCAACATATATGAGTAATCTGTTGCAACAGATTACTAATTTGTTGGATTCGTATTATAGTGTTATAACATGAATCCAACATATGGATCATCTGTTGCAACAGATTAGACATATGTTGCAACAGATTACTCGCTTATTGCAATAAATGACGCATATGTTGGATTCTTGTTGCAGGCTCTATCCATTGTAGCAGTAGCAGATATACTAAATAAAAAATTCAATAAAAATCATAATTATACTTACAAAATCAGTTGAGAAGTAATGTCCAAGTGTTCTACGAATTAAATTTGACCTAAAAAAATTCCAAAAATTTCAACAGGGGCACAACGAATAAGTGAAACACATGAAAAATTTTATGAAACAGGTAAAGAAGAAAAAATATAGTATATCATACATCAAATGCAAAATAATCAAGGGGAAAAACATTTGAGTTCTCCTAAAAACGTTTAAGTTTCCTATTATTTTAATTGCTTTCTAATGGATGACCCACCTGCTATAACAGATTTTCTATCTGTTTGATAATTTTCAATTGATGAATCATCTGTTGCAACATGTTAGTCATCTGTTGATTCAAATTAAGCAATTATTAGTAATAACTAAATTGATTTAGCTAAAATTAAAGACAAGTCTTTAAGACAATGGGACAAACATTTGGGTTCTGCTAAAATGTTTGAGTTCCCTAGTACTTTAATTATTTTCCAACAAATGACCTATTTGTTGCAACAAGTTAGTCATCTATTGCAACAGATGTTTATAACAGGTTAGTCATCCGTTGATTCAAATTAAACAATTATTAATAATAATTAAATTGATTTAATTAAAATTGAAGACAAGACCTTAGACAAGGGAAAAACATTTGAATTAGACTAAAAAACATTTGGGCTATAGTATTTTAAATTGCTTTTCGATACATATTTTGTCTATTTACTAATTTCTAACAGATAATTCATATGTTGCAACAACTTAGTCATCTGTTGAAACAGATGTCTATATCTGTTTGATAATTTTCAAAAGATGAATTAATTGTTGCAACAAGTGAGTCATCTGTTGCAATAGATGTCTATATCTGTTTGGTCATTTTCAACAGATGTTTTTATCTGTTTGGTAATTTCCAACAGATTACTCGTCTGTTGTAACATGTTAGTCATCTGTTGATTCAAATAAAGTCATTATTAGTAGTAATTAAATTGATTACTAAAATAAAATATGAATTAATAAGTTCAATTATAGTTTCAATTAATTTCGTGGTAATTACACGATCAACTAAGTATGTTCGTCCTGAGTAGAGTGATCAATTGACCAATTTTATTTAAAATGATTCAAACTAAGTCATCATTAGAAATAACAATATTGATTTAACTAAAATTAAAGATGAATTAGTAAGTTCAGTTACGATTTCAATTAATCTCATAGTAATTACATAATCAATTAAGTGTTTCGTACTTACTATAATAATTAATTGATCAATTTTATTCGAAATAATTCAAATTAAACCATTATTAGAAATAACTATATTGATTTAACTAAAATTAAAGATGAATTAGTAAGTTCAATTAGGATTTCAATTAATCTCATAGTAATTACATGATCAATTAAGTGTTTCATCATTAATAGAATAATTAATTGACCAATTTTATTTAAAATGATTCAAATTTAGTCAATATTAGTAATAACGATGTTGATTTAACTAAAAATAAACATGAATTGATGAGTTCACTTACAATTTCAATTAATCTCATAGTAATTACATGATTAACTAGGTATATTCGTCCCGAGTAGAGTGATCAATCAACCAATTTTATTTGAAATGATTCAAATTAAGTCATTATTAGTAATAACTAAATTGATTTAACTAAAATTAAAGATAAACTTACAATTTTAATTAATCTCATAGTAATTAAATGATCAACTAAGTGTATTTGTCATGAATTGAGTGATCAATTAACAAATTTTATTTGAAATGAATTAAATTAAGCCATTATTCGCAATAACTAAATTGATATAACTAAAATTAAAGATAAATTGACAAGTTCACTTACTATTTCAATTAATCTCATAGTAATTACACGATCAACTATGTGTATTCATCTCGAGGAGAGGGATCAATCGATCAATTTTATTTGAAATAATTCAAATTAAGTCATTATTATTAATAGCTAAGTTGATTTTAAATAAATTAAATATGAATTGATAAGTCCACTTACAATTTCAATTAATGTATTTGTCCTTAATAGAATGATCAATTGATAAATTTTATTTGAAATGATTCAAATTAAGCAATTATTAGTAATAACTAAAAATTGATTTAACAAAAATTAAAGACAAGATCTTAGACAAGGGACAAATATTTGAGTTCTCTTAAAAACATCTGAGCTTTAGTATTTTAAATTATTTTTTAATATATATCCTATATGTTTGATAATTTTCAATAGATGAATCATATGTTGCAACAACTTAGTCATCTGTTGCAACAGATGTCTATATTTATTTGATAATTTTCAATAGATAAGTCATTTATTGCAATAGGTTAGTCACATGATGCAACATATGACTAGATTTTTTTAGTCATTTCCAATAGACGTCTTCAGCTGTTTGGTCATTTCCAACAGATGTCTTTATCTATTTGGTCATTTTCAATAGATTACTCATCTTTTGCAACATGTTAGTCATCTATTGATTTATATTAAGTCATTATATCAGTAATAACTAAATTGATTTAACTAGAATTAAACATGAATTAATAAGTTCAATTACAGTTTCAATTAATTTCAAGGTAATTACACGATCAACTAAGTGTATTCGTCCTGAGTAGAGTGATCAATTGACAAATTTTATTTGAATTGATTCAAACCAAGCCATAATTAGAAATAACTATATTGATTTAACTAAAATTAAAGATGAATTAGTAAGTTCACTTACAATTTCAATTAATTTTATAGTAATTACACGATCAACTAATTGTTTCGTCTTAAGTAGAATGATCAATTACAATTTCAATTATTCGCATATTAATTACACGATCATCTTAGTATGTTCGTTCTGAGTAGAGTGATCAGTTAACTAATTTTGTTTGAAATGATTCAAATTAAGCCATTATTAGTAATAGCTAAATTAATTCAACAATTACAATTTTAACTAATCTCATAGTAATTACATGATCATTTAAATGTGTAACCTATTGCAACAAATTTAAAATATTGCAACAGATAAGTCATCTGTTGAAAAATATCAAACAGATATACACATATGTTGCAACAAATTGGTCATCTATTGTAACAAATGTCTTTATCTGTTGGTTATTTCCAATAGATAATCAATCTGTTGCAACATATGACTTTATCTGTTTGTCATTTCCAACAAATTACTAATCTGTTGCAATAGATAACTAATTTGTTGCAACAAATGTCTTAATCTGTTTGGTCATTTTCAACATATTACTAATTTGTTACGATAGAAGATCAATCTGTTACAATAGATGTTTTTATCTACTCGGTCATTTCCAATAGATTACCCATCTATTGTAACAGATGGGCCATCTGTTATCAATCTATCTTTACTTTGTTGTAATAGTAATAATCTTGTGTTGTTATTTAATTTTAGTCTATGACCTTGCTCAAACACTTTCTTTCTTGTAATTGATTCTTCCACTCCCGAATGCTCAAAAACCTACACCTCTTAACATCTTAAAAAATAGGCAGAATGAAAAAAAATAAGAATAAACTTAGCCGATCAAATATTGATTTTCTCATTCATTACATAAAAAATATTTACAACATTAGATAGATCAGATAAAATAAATTACATATGATAAAAAAAATATATAACCTAATTGTTATTATTATTATTATTATTATTATTATTATTATTATTATTATTATTATTGTCAATCGAAAATCTATTGGGCAGCTGACCCCTCAGCCTTCGAATCCCACAACCACCCTTGCTCTCGCGGCACCTAACTCTCACTCTAGTTGATGAATCAAATTTTCAAGTTCCTACACGGTGTCAAGCAGAATCCCCATGTACCAAGTCAGACCAGTCATATCTAGAACATGAATGAGCAAATAACGTAAAACACTAAACCACATATACTACCAACTGGTAGTTTAGCAAAAAAAATATGAAACTTAACTAGAAAATAGATGCATGTTAATAATTTTCATATTTGAAGAATAAAATAAAACATATCTCAACAGACGAACAAGAAATTTATTTTTGAAAGAGAAGTGATTGAAGATATAATGACACTTTTATGCAAGACAGGATGCAAGGATAGAGCTGAGGAGACCTATTTATAAAAGATTGAATGAGTGAGTAGTGCAGTGTGTTAGGCAAAAAATCACGACCGTTCACCTCTTTTTTAATAATTATATCTCTTAATTAAATTAAACTTGGTGACTTTTCGATTATTAAAATTAAAAAATAGATTTAAATACAAAAAGGTGAAAAGTCATAACTTTTCACCTTTTTAGTATTTTAGTTATTTAAATTAAATAGATACAAAGTTGTGTTTATCATATTTTTTTCATATTATTTATTTACGAATAACCTTTTTAATTAAATGATCGAAAAGTTATGACCCTTGAGTTCTTCCAATAGATGATCTATTTGTTGTAACATATGGTCTATCTGTTACAACAGATGACCCTTCTGTTGCAACATATGACTCATCTGTTGGAGTAATTGATTCATTTTTGCAACATATGGTTTATCTGTTGCAACAGATTGTTCATTTGTTGCAACAAATTGTTCATTTATTGAAAAAAAATTAATAGCAAGATTTATTCAATAGAAATAAAAATAAATCATCATTTATCAATACTCCATTTTTACCATGAGATTAATTGAAATTGTAATTGAACTTGGCAATTCATCATTAATTTTAGTTAAATCAATATAGTTATTTCTAATGATGGCTTAATTTGAATTATTTCAAATAAAATTGGTCAATTGATCACTTTAATTAGGACGAATATACTTAGCTGATCGTGTAATTATCATGAGATTAATTTAAATTGTAATTGAACTTATTAATTCATATTTTGTTTTAGTTAAATCAATTTAGTTATTACTAATAATAGCTTAATTTGAATCAATAGATGACTAACATGTTGCAATAGATGAGCAACTTGTTGAAAATGACCAAACAGTTAAAGACATCTGTTGAAAATGACCAAACAGATATAGACATCTGTTGCAACAAATGACTAACATGTTTTAATAACTAACTTATCTATTGAAAATTATCAAACAAATATAGATATCCGTTGCAACATATGACTAAATTGTTGCAACATATGACTCATTTGATGGAAATTATTAAATAGATGAGATATATGTTGAAAAATAATTTAAAATACTAAAGCTCAAATGGTTTTAGGAAAACTCAAACATTTGTCCCCTTGTCTAAGGTCTTGTTTTACAAAGACTTGTCTTTAATTTTAATTAAATTAATTTAGTTATTATTAATAATTGCTTAATTTGAATCAATAAATGACTAACCAGTTATAAACATTTGCTGCAACAGATCATGACTAACTTGTTACAACAAATAGGTCATCTGTTGGAAAATAATTAAAATACTAAGGAACTGATACAAGTATGATCATGATCATGACACTTTTGAGTATATTTGAAGACTAGTCACTAAAGGGCCCTTTTATCATTTTGTCTATTATTGTAATATAGTATAAATAGAACATTGTAGGGTTTATTTCTTTAGTTGATCATTATTATTGAAGAATACTTCTCTTAGAGTGAGAGAGAGTCCAATTGAAACTAGGGCATAACATAAGGGTGGATTCTCTTGTATGTTGCATTTTGCTTGATACATTGCTGCTTGGGTGGTGGACGCCTCTCTTGTGTCAATTGTAAGAGTTAGGTGTTTGTTGTGCGAAGTTTTAAAGTTCCAAGAGTGGAATATGCTCTTGGGTTGTTAAGACTACATCAACACTTGTCTAACTACCTATCTTGTATCTTGTTTTAGTTTTGGCTTCTTGTGTTGTTAATGTAACCCATTTGTTCTTGTTGCTATTGTAATATTCTGGAGCTTCATATTGTGTTGCTAAACTTGTTTTTGGCTGGCTGTTTGGTGTATTAACACCTTGTATCCTCTTCTTTCTTGTTCTAGATAGTGAATCCGAGAGAGGTCTCTATTTGGTCCACGATTTGTTGTGACTTGTGGACTGTTTTAGGGTGTGATTTCGTGTTCCCTTGTTTGTTCCATATCATTTGGTATCAAAACAAGGTTTGATTTTATTCCAACAAAATCAATCTTGGGATTGTTATCTTGAAAAAAAAAGTTACTGTTCACGTTTTTAGGGTCTTTTAAAAAACTTGATTTTTTATGTGTTTCTAGTGTTAGATATTTTCCCCTAACACTATTAGAGTATAGAAATTGAAAATCGCAACAAAAAAAGAAGTGTCAAAATAAAAAATCCCCCAAAAATATACTAAACCCGTTTTTGACCCTAGGTCAAATTTTGAGTTTTTGATTTTGCATTTTTGTTGTGTTTTTAGAGTTAGATTTGTGTTTTGTAACACTATAGCAGTATAGGGTTCGAATTTTATCTAAATTGGAGGTTATTTGAGCCATCCACCAATGTTGAGCTTGAGTTTGAAGGGTTATTTTCGATACCACCACAATGAAACCCAATGCTTCAAATCCTCAAACAATGGATAATAATGTCATCAATCTCATTTTGGCTCACCTTGAAACTATGTCCCGAGATGTGGCTAGGTTGAATGTAGGTCTTGAGAAATTAGATACGGATGTGGAATCAATGAGTGGGAGATTAGAACGTGTGGAAAGCCAAAGGAGTCGACCTTCTACCCCTCAAAACATTTCCCCAACTAATACTCCCGAGACCTTGCACCAAATGCAATATACACCAATTGCCATAAATCAAACCAATCTTTACTCGTGAAGCCAAGAACAAGATAGACCAAGCCATCCTCCACTCCACCAAGTCCAACAAGTAGGGATTGGAACCCAAATACCATCACCAAACCCGAAACCTCCCATCCAAACTCCACTTGACTAAAGACCTTACTATCCAAATCCAATCCCACCACTACAAGCTCCACTTAACCCAAATAGACCCATACATGTTGAGGGCTATGGTAGGGGAGGAAAACATGATGGTTATGAGTCGTATGATGATGTTTACTTGAGGGAAGAAAGAATGAGGCATAGACATGGGGAGTTAGGCTGAGAGGTGAGAGATCGCCACCCAAATCGAGATGTATGTCTCAATTTCATGAAAGTGAGCCTTCTTATTTTCAAAGGTGAGAGTGATCCTGAAGCCTACCTTGCATGCGAGTCATCTTGAGACAAGATCTTCCAACTTAATGATCTCACCAAAGAAAAAAAGTTGTTATGCTATAGCTCACTTCGAAGGATATGCTAATACATAGTGGGAGTATGTTAAATGGTTTGGGAATGAGATGATTGGGGAGCAACCTCCTCCTTGGTTTAGATTAAAGAACCTTATGCGACAAAGGTACTTGCCCGAGACATATAGGCATGAGCTCCTTGCTAAATTGTACAATTCGAGGCAAGGGAACAAGAGTGTCATGGCTTACTACGATGAATTTCAAAAATTGATGTTGAAACTTGACCACCTAGGCAAGCATGTAAGTCATGACATTGTGCGCTTCAAGGTTGGGTTAAAGAAGGACATCTCCACTCGCATGATTCTTCATAAATTCGACAACATAGATGGCATCTTCCATGCGACTTTACAGGTTGAGAGGAAGCTCAAAGATAACTCATTCATGGCTACCCAACCCGAGGCCACCAAGGTTGTCCAAAAATATCCTCCAAGGTATGAAAGTAAATTGAATTCTACTTCCAATCCCCTAGGGATTTCAATGCTTCAAATGCCAAGGGTGGGGGCACAAGGCTAGTGAGTGCCCAAACCGGAGGAACGTGATCCTAAGGGAGGGAAAATTGTACTATCTTGGGGAATAAGTAGTTATTGAATCAGCTAAGGTTGATGTCAAGCCTCAAGATGGAGAGCATAAAGAGGTTAAAATGCAAGGCGAGGAAGATGTAGAAGATATGTGGCCGTGTGAAGGAGATTGTGAAGTGCCTTTGTAAAAGAGGTGAGGTTATGAATTTGTACGAAAATTCCTCTCAAGATGGAGAGGATGATACAAGTATGATCATGATCATGACACTTTTGAGTATTTTTGAAGACTAGTCACTAAAAGGCCCTTTTGTCATTTTGTCTATTATTGTAATGTAGTATAAATAGAACATTATAGGATTTATTTCCTTAGTTGATCATTATTATAGAAGAATACTTCTCTTAGAGTGAGAGAGAGTCCAATAGAAACTAGGGCATAACATAAGGGTGAATTCTCTTGTGTGTTGCATTTTGCTTGATACATTGGTGCTTAGGTTGTGGATGCATCTCTTGTGTCAATTATAAGAGTTAGGTGTTTATTGTGTAAAGTTTTAAAGGTCTAAGAGTGGAATATGCTCTTGGGTTGTTAAGACTACATCAACACTTGTCTAACTACCTATCTTGTATCTTATTTTAGTTTTGGCTTCTTGTGTTGTTAATGTAACCCGTTTGTTCTTGTTGCTATTGTAATATTATGGAGCTTCATCATGTGTTGCTAAACTTGTTGTTGGTTGACTGTTTTGGTTTATTAACACCTTGTATCATCTTCTTTCTTGTTCTAGATAGTGAATCCGAGAGAAGTCCCCATTTGGTCCACGATTTGTTGTGATTTGTGGACTGTTTTGGGGTGTAATTTCGTATTCCCTTGTTTGTTCCGTATCAGGAACTCAAACATTTTTAGGAGAACTCATATGTTAGTCCCATTGTCTTAAAGACATCTTTAATTTTAGCTAAATCAATTTAGTTATTACTAATAATTGCTTAATTTGAATCAACAAATGACTAACATGTTGCATCAGATGATTCTTCTGCTGAAAATTTTCAAACAGATAGAAAATCTATTGTAATAGATGGGTCATCTATTAGAAAGCAATTAAAATACTAAGGAACTTAAATATTTTTAAAAGAACTCAAACGTTTGTCCCCTTGATCCTTTTGAATTTGATGTATGATATACTATTTTTGTCTTCTTATCTGTTTTATAAAATTTTTCATGTGTTTTACTTATTCGTTGAGCCCTTGTTGAATTTTTTTGAAATTTTAAGGTCAAATTTTGTTCGTATATCACTTGGACATTACTTTATAGGCGTTTTTGTAAGTAAAATTATGATTTTTGTTGAATTTCTTATTCGGTGTATCTGCTGCTACTACAGTGGATAGAATCTGCAACATGAATCCTACATATGAGTCATCTGTTGTAACAAGTAAGTAGTTCGTTGCAATATATGACTAATTTGTTACAACATATGACTAATGTATTGCAACAGATGACCCATATGTTGGATTTATGTTAAAACACTATAATACGAATCCAACAAATGAGTAATATATTACAATAGATGGGTAATCTATTGCAACTTATGATGCATCTGTTGCAATAGATTACCAATCTATTATTGCAACATATGACTCATTTGTTGTAATAGATTAGCTATATATGTTGCAACAGATTACTAATCTGTTGCAACTGATTACTAATTTGTTGTAACCGATTAGTCATATATGTTGCAATAGATTACTCATCTGTTGGATTCACGTTACATGTTTTATCCATTGTTGAAAAAATAGCAGTAGCAGTTACATCCAGATGAGAAATTCAACTAAAAAATAACAAACATAAGAAGATAACAAAAAACATAAAAAAATAACAAACACTAACAAATCAAGTTTCTTGATTTCGTCATAACTAAAAATCCCTAATTTTTTACCTGTGAAAATTGAAAATAAACAATGAAGAACTCAAAGTTATTGTCGCCGGAGAATGTTGTCACGTCGACTGACGGTTGAAAGTAAAAGAGAAATGGGCAAGAGCTCAAAACTATTTATCGCCAGAGGTTGAAGTTGCATAAGATTGAAGGGAGAAATTTGAAAAGTTGTTGGTTGGGAGAAGTTAGAGAGAGAAACTTTCGAGAGAAAGAGATAAGAGAGATTGATTTGCAGAGAGAGGAAAGTTTTGTGGGTGTGAGTTGATTTGTATTTTTGAAAAGATTAACAAGTTTGGAAAATATTAATCAAGTCCACAATTAACCTAATCAAGTTTCTTAATTATGTTTGACCCTTTAAGTTGGTCATTGTCACCAATCCTTCATTCAAGACTTAATTAACACCTGTTCTTCAATTTACTCGGGAGACCCTAGCAAAGTATCGACGGACACCAACACTTATTCATCGCTATTTTGATCTCATAATTTTTCAGAAAAATATAATGCAATGAAGGATGTCCCTTGCTATATTAAAAATATATATTATATTAATTTA
>NW_025861570.1:0-3638 GCF_002878395.1 Capsicum annuum
TTTGTATTCCTTTTAATTACTTGTACTTAGTTAAAAATGATGTCGTAATGATGCCAAAAGATGAAATTTTTATGAAAGGAAGGGAAACATTGTGCATTTGATTCCATGAGAATGATTCTATAAGGATGTACTAATGCAAATTTTCATATTGAACAAAGAACCTAGCTCTAGTGCTATTACAAATAAAGTTTATAAGAAATATATGTATGTAATTATATTTTCACAACCTAGCTACAAATGGAGTTATTGAAATTACTCACTTAGTTTATTAGTTGGTTAAGCCAAGTTAATAATATTTATTTGTTTTGTTTCGGTAATGCAAGTCAATAAGTGTTAGTCGGGTAGTTAGCTTTGCTCAGTTTGTTACTAGTTAGTTAGATTCCAGATGTAGCCAGTTGTCATGATACTTCTAAGTATATATGTACCTAGTAGATATTTTTGAGATTGAGCAAGTAATTTCAATAATAGCAATTTCCCTTTTCTTCTTCCTGTATCTCTCTCAATGTACAACTTTCACCATTGTTGATGCATTGCTCCCAAGTTTGCAAGATGCTTCATCACAGATTTCTCTTGACATAGTATCAGAGCCAGGTTGCTCCTTCTTCGTTCCCTTTAGTTCCATTTGTCTGGAGTTGAGATCCTCGATTTGTTCATAATTCTATTTTCCCCAATTTGTGATAATTTGATTTTTTTGATCCTCCGTTGTCTCTCTACAATGGCAACTATCTCAAATTCCTCTACTCTGACCAATACTTTGAATTGTTCTGCTTCAACCATGAGTATTGATACGAGTGATCCACTATATGTGCATCCCTCGGATAGCCCAGGATTAAACCTTGTTCCTGCTCAATTTGATGGAATGGGATACTGTTCATAGCAAAGAAGCATTATGCGTTCTCTTTTAGTAAAAAACAAATTAGGTTTCATCAATGGTGATTGTGTGAGACCTGCTGTGGATTCTCCATAATTGTGACATTGGCAAAGGTGTGATGACATGGTAACATTATGGATCTTAAATTCGCTTATTAAGGAGATTGCAGACAGTGTGGAATATGTAAATAGTTCAGCTAAATTGTGGAGAGAGCTTGAAGACCGCTACGATCAAACCAATGGTGCAAAGTTATATCAAATTTAGAAGGAAATCAATTATTTAACTCAAGGAGTGTTGGATATTACCACCTACTATACTAGAATGAATAAAATGTGGGAGGAACTTAGCAATTTAACTGATAAGTTTCAATGTAGATGCTTATATACTTGTGGAGCAAAGGATGGAACACATAAAACTGAATAGGACAGATGCCTCATTCAATTTTTAATGGGACTTAATGAACTTTATACAGTGGTTCGGGGTAGTATACTCATGATGAACCCTTTGCCTTCTATGGCACAAACTTTCTCTATGTTGATACAAGAGGAGAAACAAAAAGATTTTAAGCCTAAAGAAAAAAATGCTTATGGAGTGTACTTCCCTAAATGCAGGAAATCGTTCTGCAGGTCTTTCTAATTCAAGAGGTTTCAAGACAAATTTCTCCACAAAAGGAGGTCAATCTTCTGCAGGTTCTCACAAATCCACTCTTTACTGTGAGTATTTCAAGAGAATAGGTTATGTCATGGAAAAATTATTTCAAGTTACACGGCTATCCGCAAGATAATGCTCAGGGTAACAGAGATAATCACCCCTACAACAATCATCAGAATCGAAATGGGCACAACTTTAACAATAGAGTTGGCGTCACCAATAATTCAAGGTATAATCCAAGTGCTAATGGTAAATACAATAAAGGGAAGAATATTATAGTAAATACATATGAAAACATGGGAACTGAAGGAGGTGAAAGGAATGGTAAGGAAGAGGATCAACAACATACTCTCACTAAGGAACAATATGAACATGTGATGGATCTACTGCACCACTTTGGGAGCAAAGAGGGACTTAACAACATCAACCTTACTAATGGCGCAGTAAATTTTGCAAGTACTATGTTCTGCACTTCCTCTATAGATTTTGACAGTTCTTCATGCAAACATTTTAAATCAAATAGTGACTTATGGATTATAGAATCGGGAGCTTCCAATCATATGACCTTTAATAAAATATTACTGATAAACCTTAGGACCTTACCATGCCCTTTGCTCATTAAACTTCCAAATAGGTACTCGGTGAAAGTGACACAAATCGTTGATGTGATTATTACGCCTACCATCATTTTTCATTGTGTTTTGTTGTACCATCCTTCAAATACAATCTGATTTCTGTCCATTCACTAGTCTCATTTCTCAAGTATGTTGTGTCCTTCATTGATACCTCTTGCTTATGCTAGGCCACTTCATTGAAGAGGCCACAGGTAATTGGTAACAGCAAGCATGGACTTTACTTTCAATGTTCAAGATGCTTGAAGACCAAGTCCACCATGTCTCAGAAATGTGTCTCTCAAAGTCATTCATCTGCTAATGTTTCCCATATAAATCATAATTCTTCTTTTTCTCATTTACCTTTTCGTGCAGTGAATCATATTCCATGTAATGAGAACAAAGCTTGTAATATGAACTCTTCCTTTCCATGCTGCATAGGTGAATTGCATTCTGTGAACTCTTGTTTTTCTCATGGAAACATGTTGACTTGTTATGGCACATAAGATTAGGTCATGTACCTTTTTCCAAGATGAGGGGAATCCCTTTAATCCAAGCTAAATTTTTAAAGAAACAACCTTTTCTATGTACTGTATGTCCAATGTCTAGACAGACAAGGCTCCCTTTTACCCAAAGCACTATAAAAAACAGTGAAATTCTAGAGCTTCTTTATGTAGATTTTTGGGGTCCCTATCATGTAAACACACATGATAATTATAAATATTTTTTGACCATAGTGGACGATCACAGTAGATCAACATGGACTCACTTATTGAGTTGGAAAAGTAACAACTTACAAGTAATAAAAGCCTTTATCACTATGGTTGAAAACCAATTTCCTGTTCATGTCAAGACCATTAGGTCAGACAATGGTCTAGAATTCACTAGTAATGAGGAATCTTCTTTCTTCCAGTCAAAAGGCATAATTCATCAAAAAACATGCCCATATACACCACAGCAGAACAGTGTGGTGGAAAGAAAACATAAGTACTTACTTGAAATAGCTAGAGCACTGCTCTTTCTGTCCAAACTACCGTTAAAATAGCCACAGAAATCATTAACAGATTACCTACTTCATCCTTAAATGACAAATACCCTTTTGAAGTGTTGTACAAAATAAAACCTGATTATTCCAGTGTGAGAAGCTTTAGATGTTTATGTTATCCTATTTTCCCAAAGGTACATAGAGATAAGTTTGAACCTAGAACTAGTCCTCACATATGTGTAGGATATCCATTTGGTATGAAGGGTTACAAGGTCTTGTGCTTGACAACTAAGAAAATATGTGTTTCCAAGGATGTCATTTTTCATGAGAATATTTTTCCTTTTGCATTGCCTTCACACAAAGGCACTTTTTCTTCAATTTTATAGTCAGTACCTTTTGTTGATCACTCTCCTACTGATAACACTTTGCACACAACCACTATAATAAATGATGTTGTGGATGTTAATGTCATACTCACTGAATTGTCTAATGACTAACCTGTATCACCCTTGACTGATAA
>NW_025861571.1:0-1020 GCF_002878395.1 Capsicum annuum
TGAAGTTGGTACTGATATTACTTTAGAGGATATTCACGTTGATGATGTTGATTTTGCGGATGCTGCACCACCTGATGTACCTTTCTCTGATGCAAATACTGAAGTTGATTGCCAAGCTGAGCCTTCTCTGACTTAAGCTTCTTCCAATATTGCAGTACCTAGTGCTGTTTCACCTGAAGCCACTCATGAAGAAACATGTCAAGATGACCGTTCCCTGCCTCAACCCTCTTCTAGTAGACCAACAAGAACAAGCAGGCCACCTGTGTGGATGCATGAATATATTGACACTTCAAAAACCTAGAGATGCAAACACCCCTTAGATAACAACCTATCTTACAGTAAACTGAAACCTGCATATTAGTGGTACTTGTTAAAGTTCTCCACTCTAACTGAGTCTCAACACTTTAAACAATCTATAAAAGATGAAATATGGGTGGAAGCTATGAAGTTAGAAATCCAAGCATTGGAGGCCAATAACACATGGACCATTGTTGACCTGCCCAAAGAAAAGAAAACTATTGGTTCCAAATGGATATACAAGATTAAATATCTTGCAAATGGTAAAGTGGAAAGGTTCAAAGGAGGATTAGTGGACAAGAGATATATCCAACAAGAAGGGCAAGATTATCATGAAATATATTCACCAGTGGCAAAAATGGTTACTATCAGGAGTGTGATTGTTGTATCAGTATCTAGAGGATGGCCTTTTTATCAAATGGATGTCTATAATGCATTTTTACAAAAGGATCTTGAAGAGCAAGTGTACATGGAGCTGCTAGAAGGTTTCAGAATCCAAGGAGAGCACAAAGTTTGCAAGTTGCTCAAATCCTTGTATAGCCTCAAGCAGGCTTCCAGACAATGGAACCTAAAGCTGACTCATGTTTTGCTTAATACTAGATTCACTTAGAGTGCTCATGACTATTCTTTCTTTATAACCACCAATTCATGATAACTTATAAAGCTGTAGTCCTCTAATAAACACATGGTAATTTGATGTCTCAATCTCCAACAGTCCTCAAA
>NW_025861572.1:0-2042 GCF_002878395.1 Capsicum annuum
CCCTACTTTTAATATATTATAGATATAATATATTATAGATATAGATATATGAAAAGATGACCAATTATGACTACTGATAACTCACTTTAAAAAACAATAATATATATACATTTTGAGATACAAAATATTTTTATAACAACTTGTTAATCTGGAATTTGTAACCAGGGCAAGAGACAATATTCTCCTCTTCGACAGCCAACTGCTCAGCAAGTAATGATTAAAACAATTTCTTCTGGACCAACCGTAGTTTTTCTCATTGGAGCGCATACAAACTTTGCACTATTTCTGCTAAGCAATCCTCATTTAAAGAAAAATGTTGAGCATATTTACATTATGGGAGGTGGTGTAAGGTTACAAAATTCTACAGGATGTTGCCCAAAGAACTCGACCTCTTCTTGCCAACCTCGACCGTGTGGTGACTATGGCAATTTATTCACAGCTTACTCAAGCAACCCTTATGCAGAATTCAATTTCTTTATGGATCCTTTTGCTGCTTACCAGGTATTTTAAAAATCAATAAGCATTTCTTTTCTGCACATACATTCTTTTATAGAGGTGACTTCTAGTCATGTGTTGTAGGCTTGTAGCTAATCTTAATCATTTCCTTATACTATAGGTGATTAATTCTGGTATTCCAGTTACTCTTGTCCCGTTGGACGCCACAAACACCATTCCCATTACTGAAGAGTTTTTTGAGACCTTTGAAAAGAATCAGCATACCTACGAGGCACAGTACTGTTTCAAGTCCCTGAAAATTATTCGTGATACCTTGTTTGGTGACCAATTCTATACGGTAACATTTACTACGTACATATACTATACCTTTTGATATAAAAACATCAATGTGACATGATTAAATGATGACAATGTTTCTGGATGCAGAGTTACTTTATGTGGGACTCATTTATGTCTGGAGTAGCTACTTCAATAATGAAGAAACGACAAAACCACCAAGGAGAAAATGAATTTGCAGAAATGGAGTATATCAATATTACTGTGGTTACTTCAAATATGCCTTATGGGATATCCGATGGATCAAATCCATTTATTGATGGACGTACAACTCCAAAGTTCAACTTGGAAAAAACCGGAGTTCATAGTGGTCACGTTCATACTAGACTTCATGATCCATTTTGTGTAATCAAGAATGGGAGGGGCAAATGCCAGGTGAAGAATCATCTCTAGTGTAACAAGTCATTTCATTGGTAACTAGCCAAAACACGATTTATGCTTGATATAAGAAAATCATTGTAAAGCAAGCCAAAGATTTTCTTCCCGTATCATATTGCAACGACTTTATATTTTCAATCACTAGGAATTTTTGTGATCCATTATTGTTTGATCATTGTAGTTGTGTATGTGTTCTGAGCTGATGCTGTTTATCAGGACGGTTATACAGAAGAAGTTGTTGGGCATAGAGGAGTACCTGTCCGTGTTGCTGTAAGAGCAAAACCTAATCAAAATCCTAAAAGTACACTAGATAGAGAATTTTTTGTTAGCTTCCTGGATGTAAGTTAATTACTCAGTTTGAATTGGTTGTGTTTCATACAAAACCAGCTTCTTATTTATTCTAAACCTTAACTTAGGACACAATTATTGCTCCATTTTTCATGGTTTCAGGTCTTAAACCAAAGAGAAAATTCTGGATTATTCAATTTTTCTACACAATTTCCTCATTACAGCGGAAAACTTCACAAACCAGATCTCAGGAGCAAGAAACTCGGAAAGAATGTTGTGTTTGATATGGATATGAGTGCCGGAGATTTTATAGCTCTCATTTATCTCCTCAAGTTACCAGTCAAAGAAATCAATCTCAAGGTATGATGGCATTCCTTATCTTCAGTATAATAGCTTGATGAGTTATTTAACTTGATGAGCTAGCTTTTGGTGTTGGGTTAGGTCCAATGTCCCTCTCCTTAACATAATATCAAAGATAGTCCCATCCCTATTTTTGCTCTACACAATGTTGGGTCTTCGTGTTATATTGTCTACGCACTAGATGTCTAGTCATAGACATGCAGGAGATGTTAAGTGCCCCATAT
>NW_025861573.1:0-3895 GCF_002878395.1 Capsicum annuum
ACGGCATTTAAACTTGACTTAAAAAAGATATTATTTGGAACGACCCAAGCACTCCAAAATTCTGAATTTTGGGTATGTTTTTAATCAAGAAGTGTGATTTTTGAAAAAAAATCAAGTAGCTCATAATTTTGGTATTCTCATCTCCAAATACGAATTTTCTACCTTGAAAACATAAGATGTTGAACAACGAAACTTGGCTCAAGTTGAGGCTTAGTACAATATCATCGATGCATTATGAGTAAACGATTTTGGGAGCTAAAAATTAAAAAAATTATTGAAAAGATTACTCAATGTAAAGCCAAGTGGAAGGAGTTTATTAATGTTACTAAATTCAACTAATCAGACAAAACATCAGGAAAGAAATCAAAAAGGTTTGAAAATAATGAATGACATCTCCTAAAGTTAGTCTAAACACAACTTATAATTAACTAAATCCTGGAGAAAATCCTCTAAAACTTGCTTCTTCTGTTTAACATCATTTGAGGCATTTTGAGCTGCCAAGAAAATTTTAGCACACTTGGTGAACTCTTCTTCGACAACGGAGACTTTGGATTCAATTTCCTTAGCTTCTTCTTTGGCGGCATCTCGAAGATCCTTCAACTTCTTTACCTTCTTTCTTTCCTTCTCAAGATATTGGCAAGCAACAGATAGTTCTTTAGATTTCTCATCTTTTTCCTTCATCACAATTTCAAGATGCTCCTTGTCCTTTATATATGACTCTGACTTTTTGATTTCTTCGGCCTTATCAATAAGGGTCGACAGTGCTTGATCATAGGAAATGGAAATCTCAAAGAAAGACTCCAATAAATTCTGCAAAGGAGAAATATCTACACTCATTCTGCTCATGTCCTTAAGTACTACTTGGACCTCATCTGCAAGAGAAGAAGCACAATCTGCAGTAAGACTTTCTAACTTTATGTGAATGCTGGCCTAAGCTTTCATACAAAATTCCCTTTTCAGTTTCGAGATGACCTTCCTTTCATTAAAAACAGACATGGATATTGCTGGTTGTTTGTGGAAATTTGAGTCTGCACTTGCTTTAGCTTTCACAATGGGGGAAGAAGTGACCTCTACCTCAAATTTTGAGGCAGAACGGGCTTTTATAGAGTCTGGTCCAGCAACAGATTTGCCACTGGCTTGTGGCCTACCTGAATGAGGAGCATCTAGTATGTTGACATTTTTCGGCTATAAAAGGAAAAAAGAAAAAAACCAATTAGTAAAATAATTGGATAAACCATAGAATAGAGGAGAAAGCTTGAACCATTACCTCTTTGATAGCTGTCGGTGTCCTTGAAGAACTAATATTATCACTAGAAATCTCTACTATGTGAAAATTAGCAATTGATGGTTCTTCTAAGGATGGTCTCATTTTTTTCGAACAACGGTCTCCATGTCTTCTAGCACTCATATCTTCATATAGCCACTTGTTGGGAACTTGATGAGGTGGGATCGCCATTTGTTCTTCTTGATCTTCTTCATGCAGAGGTTCCTTAATCTCTTCTATGACTTTCTTGGACTACAAAATAAGAGGTTGTGCACAACTAATGCTTTTTTCTCACATTCTTGAAAGGAATCAATGCTAAGCCCTACGACACTAACTAAAAATCGTATGTGATCTTCTAGAACACTCCCACGCACCTTTTCCCACCAAAATTTATAATTGGACGATGAGAATGTATTCAAGTTAGTATTATTTGGGGGAAATGTCACCTTTCCCATGGATTTATCCAACACACAAATGCGTGCAAGTCTCAGTCCATCTTCTAATGAAGCCTCTCAAAAATCTTGGTCTAGTAAGCCAAGGGAATCTTGGAAAAGGAAAAATTGGTGGCTAAATCTGTGGGGACTATAAGGCCCAATAATAAAGGCATTCCCATCCCTTAAAGCAAGATAGTTTGAGCGAAGGCTCATGAAAAAATTCGACTGAAATTCCTTGTCATTTCAATCATCGTGGTAGTGACAGGCTTGAGGCCTCTTGAGCAATGTTCCATCCGAATTAATGGTTCTGCCTTGATGTATACGTTTTCTTGATTCTTACATACCGTAGTACCTAGAATCACCTTCGCCAGAATATCCGATCATGAAAAGATCGCTTGGTCTATCTTTCAAAGAAGAATGAGTATTAAAGTAGCGGGCCAACAAACCGTATATGTAATGAAATGGGAAGCACACCCGAACAAGATCAAGCCGTGGATATTCTGAAATTACATACCATAAAGCTAACTCTTCACCCACTTCCTAAGTGACAAGCAACTCTAAAAACTCCTGGACGGATAACATCTCCTTCCATCGTAGGAAACACAAATGCACATAACCAACAAGATAAAAAGTCAGCTAAGTATGTATCGTCCTTCTTGTGACTCTTAACTCCTAGCCTATGAAATAAGCCTTTTCTTTGGATGACCAATTAACTACCTTATCGAGCTTTCTAGATGGATTATGAGATCATTTAAGGAAAATGGATTACTTTTCTCTTCTTGACAGAGGTGGCCCGTATTTAAAAGCTTTCTTACACCAAAATTGTATCCATTTTCTCATAGAAACGCTCGGATTATCACCATTTCCTTCACAAAGTTGATGGAAGGCATCAAGTAATTGTTCACAAGTTTTGGGAAGAAACTTTTTCCCCTTATCATAAGTGCCTATAAGTTTTGTAACATCCAGCACAACTTCCTCAAAAAGACTTCCTGTTATTGGAAGACCTCCAATGGTGTGTAAATCCCAAAGGGACAGGGATATTTCTCCAACTAGGTAAGCAACGTATTCATAATAGGACACCAAGCTTCACAGAAGGACTATAAGATATTTGTATTATGGTCATAAGTAAAGAGTGACCCATATACAGCATAGTAAATCTTTGCATCCTTTAAAGTTTGGTAGCTCCTACTAAGAACATCTTCAGCCCATTCCCAATTGCCAGGAATGTAGTGGAACTCGTCACTAAGATGAAAAGTTTTATCCCACCTATTCTTTCCGTTTATAATTCATCATCCCAAGCATGGCAACATACTAGAAATATTCTTGGTCTGATGATTGGAAGAGCAAAGAATCCATGTCTTAGGTGTACGACTGTGTAATTCAAGAGTCCATTGGTCTAAACCAGGTAGATTTTTCAAAGGCGACCACGGAGCAACGTATTATCCGGCCAATAGCATACCAATGAGTAACTTAGTCTTCACCTCACTATCCTTGTGATTGGATATTATAAGATAACGTGGCTCGAATAAAGAAGATATTGAATCTCTAAAGTAAACCATGATTCAAACTGCAAAAAAAGAGTATTTCATTAGAAATTGCCTTCGATAACTCGATAATTCAACAATTATGAACTCTAAATTCTAATATCATTAACTTCAATTAAATATTGATCATATAGAGTTATTGAATTGAACTGTGTGATGCGTTCAGTCAGTGTAAAATGGTTGCCTCAAATAATGTAAGGTCTTTGGCTTAAGCAGTGTAAGAATCTCGACTGCGGACCATGTAAAGTCTCTACCTTAGTGGTGTAAAGTCTTTGGCTCAGACAAGGCAACACTTTGGCTCAGACGGTGTAAAAGTCTTAACCGCAGACTATGTAAAATTTCTGTCTTAGGCGGTGTACAGTCTTTGGCTCAAATAAGGCGATACTTACGATGCCCTCAGATGGTGTAAAAGCGTTAGCCATAGACTAAGTAAAGTCTCTACCTTAGACGGTGTACAGTATTTGGCTCAAATAAGGTGATACTTACGACGCCCTCTAACGGTGTAAAAGTTTTAGCTGCAGGCTATGTAAAGTTTCTGCCTTAGATGGTGTACAGTCTTTGGCTCAAATAAAGCGACACTTACGACGCCCTATGCTTAAATATTCTATATCTTAAAGCAATGAAATTATGGTGTTAAAGCAAAAAAAAAAAGG
>NW_025861574.1:0-1728 GCF_002878395.1 Capsicum annuum
GACTTTCATGTTGACCTTTAATTATGAGAACTTGAATAAAAGAAATGTTGCGTAATTTGGTCAATACTAGCAAAGAACTTCTCCATTTATCTAAACTGTGAGGCTTACGTCTATAGGTTGAGATTGATGGGTGGTAGTCTTTAATATTTACCCTCACAAATTATAAGTTCTAATTTAGTTCTGTTAATTTTGTTTCTCTCTTCAATATAATGTGATTGCTGCTAGAAAGGAAAAGACATAGTTTCAGTTTGGTAGTTCATCGATTTATTTTTTTTACAATAATTCGTTGTGAGAGAGCTTCATTCAATTTGTCTCATCTTGGTGATTTATGTTTTGGTTTCCGTTATATTTCAGGGTAAACAGGAAATCAAGAAACCTAAATATGTGCAAATTTCCGTTGAATCTTATTCACATTTGACTGGACTGGAGGATCAAGTTAAGTCTCTTGAGGAACAAGTGAGTGGCTTAGAGGATGAAGTCAAGGATTTGAATGAAAAGTTGGCTGCTGCACAGTCAAAAAGGACTAATAAGGAAAACCTGGTAAAACAATACGCTGAAGTTGCTGAAGAAGCCGTCTCAGGTGATGTTCCGTATTGACTTGTGTTTTTCTTGCAACAAGTGTTTTGCAACTTGGTACTGAATTCTTTTATTCACATCTCTCTGTACAGGTTGGGAGAAGGCTGAGTCAGAAGCCGCGAAACTGAAAAATCACCTGGAATCCGTTACTCTTTTGAAGCTTACTGCTGAAGACAGGGCATCCCATCTGGATGGTGCACTGAAATTACATCTGGATGGTGCACTGAACGAGTGCATGCGGCAGATACGAAATTTGAAAGAAGAACATGAACAGAAGCGGCATGACGTGATTCAGAATAAAACCTAGCAGTTTGACAAAATGAAGCATGAGTTTGAAGCAAAATTAGATAACCTGGACCAACAGTTACTCAGGTCTGCAACGGAAAATTCTGCACTCTCAAGGTCTTTGCAGGAGCGTTCTAGCATGGTGATACGACTCAGTGAAGAAAAAGCCCAAGCTGAAGCAGAAATTGAGATGTTGAAGAGCAATATCGATTCATGTGAAAGGGAAATAAATTCTCTGAAATATGAACTCCAAATTAACTCAAAGGAATTAGAAATTCATATTGAGGAGAAAAATATGAGCGTACGGTCTGCAGAAGTAGCAAACAAGCAACACCTGGAAGGAGTGAAGAAAGTTGCAAAATTGGAAGTAGAGTGTCGGAGATTACGTGGTCTTGTGCGGAAGAAGTTGCCTAGGCCTACAGCCTTGGCCCAGATGAAGCTTGAGGTTGAGAGTTTGGGTAGAGATAATGGGGACAGCCGTGTAAAGAAATCCCAAGGAGGAAGGCCCAGTTTGCCAAATTTTTCATTGGATAGTGTGCAGAAGTTCCATAAAGAGAATGAGCAACTTACAGAACGCCTTTTCGCAATGGAGGAGGAAACAAAGATGTTGAAAGAAGCTTTGGCAAATCGGAACAGTGAATTATAGATATCCAGGAGTATTTGTGCAAAGACGGCCAGCATGCTTCAAAATTTGGAAGCACAGCTGCAAGCAAATGCTGAACAGAAGAGCCGACAAAAGTCCACCATTCGACGACAGCATTCTGAGGGTTCCTTTACGCATGAAACAAATCACCTTCCAAGATTGGCTTCCATGTCCGAGGATGGAAATGACGATAATGTTAGTTGCTCTAGCTCTTGGACGACAGC
>NW_025861575.1:0-3636 GCF_002878395.1 Capsicum annuum
ATATTAATTATTTAGGTATTATTTATGTAGGTTTTAATTATGTAGGCATTATTTATGTAAGTTTTAGTTACATAGAGATTACAATACATGGTTTCTGAATATTTAACTTGTTATAAATTAGTGTATGATAATTATAAATAAATAAGTAAACAAATAGTAAGTATAAAATTCAATTGTATAATTGATTTTTTCAAAAAAAGAAAAAGAAGAAGAAGAAGAAAGTGGACCATTTTATAACATAAAATAAATATTTTGTACTATTTATTGATAGTGCTAGTTTTTATTATAATAATAAAAAAGATAAAAGAACCTCACAGGAGCATAATATGCTCAAGCAGCAATCACATAACTTACTCCCATCGAGACACAAATAGCATACTGCTAGGTATAAGGAAAAATTATATATTTATTCTCTCTACGCGAGAGTTGCATTCTCCCAGCATGGGAGTTTTTTCCTCCTAGTAGGATTCTAACTCTTATCTTGATGAAGATATTTACGAATTTTGCTGCAGATAAGTATCCAACAACAACAAACAACCGCGCCTAATTAAATTCTACATGATTTTAAACATGTTTAGCCACTCAAAACAACCAAAATACTATCCCTAAATCCTAGAAAAACACAAAAACATACCAGTTACTATTTTTTAATAATCAAACCACCTGTTTTCATCACTTACTTACATATTGATAAAAAACTGAATAGGTAAATATCAAAAATGGAAGAGGAAATTACGGAACGACGACGAAGCTTTATTCTAACGGAAGACGAGAAAGATGCGGTTGAGCTCGACTTCCCTGATATTAAAACAAGTTTACAAGACTGTGAAGAAACGTCCTTGGCAAAATTATTGCGGATAAAGAAATAAGCTTACAAGGTGTAAGAAACACCATACCAAGGGTGTGGGGTTATCCCGTCGGACTGAGAATCTTAAAAATAGAGAAGAATCTCTTTCAGTTTGTGTTTACAAACAAAGAAAGCATGAGTAAAGTATTGTTTGGTACCCCTTGGTTTTTCGACAAGTACCTGCTAAATGTACAGGCTTGGGAACCAGGATTAAGAAACGATTCAGCGGTGTTTAATATATGTGAATTGTGGCTCCAAGTGTGGAGTATTCCTTTACATTGGATGTCACGAGACGTGGGACGAAATATTAGACATTCGCTAGGAGGAACAACAGATGTTGTGATCCAAGAAAATGGGAATAGAGAGGGCAAGTACATGCGGGTTAAGGCAATGATGAATATTGATAAAATACTGCCAAGGAGAAAGTTGATTAAATTGGGTCACGAAACAAAATGGGTGGAGTTTAGATATGAGAATATGCCCTATGTTTGTTACTATTGCGGGATATTAGGACATAATGAGAAAACTTGCAGTACAAGGGAAAAAGATGTACGTGCGGGAAACTTGAAAAATAATTAATTTGGTGCGTGGATGAGGGCGGAAAATCATCTTATCGTCAATGAAAATTCAAAACGACAAGAGAGAAATGAAGTTTTAAATAGTAGCGGCCAACGTTATATATTAAAGTCAACAAGAATTAGGGATGGAGGGAACAATAATTCGATGCATCAAATAATGGAGGGTACTGGATCCTTGGAAACATATTCTGTAGGGAAGTCGGATAGAGTACATGATATGAAGTTTCAAGATTCAAAAGGGAGATCAGTAACTAGAATGGAAGGTGAAAATGAATCTGATACAAATATGGACGTTGGCCACAAACTATCGCAAAATGACAATGAAACGAAAGAACGGAATGAGAAAGATACAGAGGCAAATATTCCAATTAACGACAACATGGTTATTGACCTGAGTACAAAAAGTAATAAGGGGACGGGGATGATACAACAAGACGAAAAGGAGGAGGAACCCGTATTTGCGGATACAAGCGCCGAGAGAGTAGAAATGGAGTTATATATTTTATCGAAAATGGGTTTCGGTGATACAATAGATGAAGGAGCTTTTGAGAAATATTTTCAGAGAGCTGCGCAAGGAGATAATAAAGGAATCCAAATTAGTAACAACAAGCAAGAGCATCCAGCAATAGCCCAAACCAAGTCGGAAACGGCGAACTCTTAGGTATTAAATCCTAACGTTTCTACTTCTAGTATACCTACTTTAATAAATATTTCAGTTGAGGTGAGTAAATGAGGAGAAGATGATGTTATGGTTGTACGACTGGATAACAACACTGCTAGTAAGGGAAAAAAAAGAACTGGAAAAGAGTAGAGAAAGGAACAGGGTGTACGCTTAATAGTATAAGGGCTAATTTGAAAAATAACTTATTTGAGGTGGTAGTGACTAATTTAGGTACCAAAAATCGGGGTTATAACAGACAGGTGGAGAATATTGAGATGTTAGAAGTAGAGGCTAAAAAATTTAAAACTGTGGTGGAATGGGAGGCTAGCCTGAAATAGCTCCCTTCCCCTAAATGAAGATGATAGTGTGGAATTGTCGAGGCCTGGGGGGTCCTTGACAGTTCTATTTTTGAAGGAGACGATAAGTCTCCAATCTCCTAGTATGGTGTTTCAAAGAGAGACTAAGAATCAAGAAAACGTGTTGCGAAGAGTTAGAGGCAATTGAATATGTATCATGCAATTATTGTGGACCCGATTGGACAAGCAGGAGGGCTATGCTTGCTCTGGAATAAAGAAGTGCAGGTATGTCAACATCACTCTACTTACTTTTACATTAAAATATATGTGCATGATATAACGGTGAATAGTAAGCAATGGTTTATGTTTGTATACTTAAGTATGGATAAAACTATTCGTAGGAATCAATTACAAGAACTTTACGCCAGATATAATAGTTGGGGACCAATGTGGGTTATGGCTGGTGATTTTAATGACATTAGGGATAATTTTGAGAAAATAGGTAGTAGAGTTCGAGCTGAGTTTTCATTTATAGATTTTAAAAACTTCTTATGGGAGATTGGCGCTATTGACTTAGGTTTTAATGGAAAACCATGGACTTGGTGGTGTTATAGAGAAAATGATGGGATTATTCAAGAAAGACTTAATAGAGCTTTATGTTCCCCTAAATGAAGACTTCAATTTAATCAAGCAAACATTAACCATCTAGAAATGGAGGCTTCTGACCACTCGACATTACTTATAAATTCTGAACCTAGCCCTATAAAAAGGAAAGAAAGATTCTTTTTTGATAAAAGGTGGAGCGAAAAAAAAGAAGTAAATATAGCGATTGAGCAAACGTGGAATAGAAGTGTAGAAGGTAATAAGCAATCTATTGTGAGTTTCAAGTTAAAAAAGTATAAACTTGCGCTACTAGCTTGGCTTCGAGATGGTAAGGGTAACTCTAGGAAAAAAATTCAAGGGATTAAGAATAGGATTGCTGATCTAAAAATCGACATTATACCTTTTGATATTACTAATCTGAAGGAGCTTAAGAAAGAATTAGGCAAAGCTTATAAAGATGAGAAAATCTACTGGAAACAAAAGTCTAGAGCGTTATGGCTTCGAGAGGGTGATAAGAATACTTTGTTCTTTCATATGAAGACTATCCAAAGACGTAAGTGTAATAAGATTAAAGGTTTTCAACTAGAAGATGGAAAATGGATCTCTGAACATAAAGAAATTATGCTAGAAGTACAACGTTTTTATAAGAAT
>NW_025861576.1:0-1482 GCF_002878395.1 Capsicum annuum
CTCTCTCAGACGGTTGTCTTGATATACCTAATGGCCCGACGAAACATTCCAACCAGTGGGTTGCTTGATATCGCCTCAAAGCTACAAAACAATGAAAACCCCACATGAATCTCATTTATCCAAAAAGGGGAGAATAGTACAGAAAATAAAAACCTAACACCTCCCGATTGACCACCACGTCAGGAAGGACGAAGCGAGAGCTTTACCTACTGGTTCGGGAGAACACAATAGCTTTGCCTCAAACTCTATATTTGTGTTTGAATATCCACTTAATACATATAAATAAGCTGCATTTTCTAGAATCCGGACCTCATAAACTCAAAAATTCTATCTCCACAACAATAGTACTTAAAGAGCATCCCGGTGCAATCAAGCTCCCACTATATGCGGGGTCCCAGGAATGGTCAGACCACAAGGGTCTATTGTACGTAGCCTTATCCAACATTTCTGCAAGAGACTGTTTCCACAGCTTGAATCTACGACCTCCATGACCTCTGGGTCCTACTTCAATCAAACAATTGACAAATACGGCTACTGAAAATAACAAAGCAAGAAAACTAAACCTGCTTTTTCAGCTTTCCTCCAAGCCAAATTGTATTCATGTCCCCTTCCTATTGTTTGATTCTCCATTAAAAATCAAATCTTTTAAATCTGTCACCCAAAGAACAAAAAAATGTTAAAATAGAACATATCATTCAAACCCTTTAACAACAAAACAATGTTACATCTTTAACTAAACAGACTGTAAATCAATTCATAGTAAATCTAACATATTTCATGAAAGCATCTTCACACACACACACACAAAAAAATGTATCAATCCTAAACCCCTTAAACCCCAAAAGAACATAAACTCAAGAATCTTTTTTAACAAAACCAAAATAAATAAAAAGTTTAAAATTCAAGAAATGTATCTTAAAATCTAAGTTGCATGAACTTTTCACTTTCGAAGGTGCACTCGTGTTGGATTCTCCAAAGCTGCACTGCTTTTGGAGAATCCGACATACACTCTCTAACATTTTTGAAGAGTCCGAGCAACATAGCCTAAAAACTTCACGTCACAAACTAACCATATCTACATTAACAATCAAACAGTCTCTTAACATTGTTCAAGAATTTATTTATTTTTACTGTCAATCAAGAATTTTTTTACCATAAATGAATAGCATATGATTTCTAAAGAATCATTAAACCCCAGATGAGCATAACTACAAGATTCTTTCCCAAATGTATATACAACAACAACAAGAACAACACCCAGTGTAATCCCGTAAAGTAAGGTCTGGGGAGAGTAGAATGTACATAGATCGTACCACCACCTTAGAGGTAGAGAGGTTGTTTCCGACTACACCAAATGGATATACAACAACAACAACAACAATAACATATATAATCCCGCAAAGTAGGGTTTGGGGAGAGTAGAATGTACACAGACTGTACTACTACCTTATAGGTAGAGAGGTTATTTCTGACTACCCCAAA
>NW_025861577.1:0-1379 GCF_002878395.1 Capsicum annuum
AGATCTATGTAATGACACTATGAGACTATATGGAGTATGGTGAAGATAATAAATGGAGAGGAAATAGAAGAGAGCAAAAAGAAGTTGTGTATTCAAAGTGAAATTTTATATATAATTACGTGAGTTTACATAATAGAATCTACGTATGACTAACTAGCCAATTGGAAGTTAATTTAGTTAGTAATGTAACCACCTTAACTGACGTAATAGATAGACTAATTACCCTAACTAACTTAGTGTAAAGACTATTTATCCTTGTTATTTAAGAGACTGGCGGAAGAGATAAGGGCTCTCGGCTCAAGTGAGAGCTCTCATTACTAGTGTGGTATTTCCAGTGCCCCACTAATTTCTTGGTTTGTCGTCAACATACATGATGATGGTTCTTCTAGTGATGGAGACTAGTAAATGGAATAGACACTCTTCCTTTGAATTTTGTTTAATTACATTAATTGTTAGCCTATATTCTACATCTAATACTGTTATTGTTGTCACTTGTTCTTACTATTTGCTACTTAGTTTAGTAGTTTTGAGTTAGTGCATTAATATTGAATAATTTTAGTTGTTGTCTTGGATAGATATTTATGGAGATTTTAGGTGACACTGAATTAAGAGTGACAAAATTTTTAAAATTAGGTGCAGATGAGTCATGCGTTAATTATTGACTGTGGGTGACAATTATAAATGATGGATTAAGAAAATTTGACCCATATGTAAACTGCATTCAAGTTTTTTATTTTACACTTTAACCTACTATATAACCCTAATAACTTAATATGGAGGAAAAAATGTGGGACACGGTTGCTGATCTTGTTTTCTCTCTCTTCACTTTGATTGATGTTTTACATTGTTTTTGTTGCTTTTTCTTCTTCTTCACTATCTCCTTGTTCTTCTTTATTATCATCTCTTGTTGTTCATGATATTCTTCTTCTTCATTTGTTGTACCATTGTTGTTGCAATTTCTTTATGCGTACTGTAGGTTCTTAAACCATCAATCTTGTTAATTATTTAAATATGTATTTCCATAAAACTTGAGTAACAGATACATATCTAACACTTACAAGCAAATTCTTAGCCAACAAATTCAACAGCCAAGAAAGAACAATAGCATTAACTCTCTCCTAAAAATTCAACATCACTGCTAGAAAATTTTTTTACAACATAAGCCATCTATAAGTCCAAGTTTATTTCTCTATAACAGAGAAATTTCCATAGCTCTAAAGAAAATTAAAAAATTCTCCATTCCTATTAGTTGGAGGGACATAGCCTAATTTTCACTAACATCAAGTACAAGAACAGTAGATGATTATAATTAATCCCTGAAGACTGATCAATAATCTGAATTCCTGGAGCCATTATTGTGCTTCGTGAATCTATCCCTA
>NW_025861578.1:0-2729 GCF_002878395.1 Capsicum annuum
TTTTTGAAAGTGGAGAACATGAGCTAACTGAGAAGCCTTATTAGCAGAAGTATCAAAAGTAATAGCATAATCAAGATCTGGATCAGGGTGAGCAGAGAGAGCAGGGGGAGTATCAGGAAAAAAATTAGAATCTGAGTCAGAGGAGTCAGAAGGAACAGGTGTGGATACTTGTTTCTTTAGATAGGAAGAGGATTTTGAAGAAACTCTGGTGGAAGGGGAGGCTTTGACAGTGGAGGCTTTCTCAGGAGATTTTGAGGACGAGGAAGATTTAGAAGTGGGTTGGGATGTAAAGGTAGGTGTGAAAAAGGATTTTGGGGTTTTGGAAATGATGTGCTTTAGTTTTCTTTTGGAATAAAGAAGAATATCGTGAGAGGGAACACTGGGAGGTGGAGAAGCAGAAGGAGCAACTCATTTTTTTTACTAGCATGAAAAACTTCTTCCAAAGAACCATCTTTCCATTGTTTCTTTCCTCGAGTAAGTGGAATTCGAGGAGAAGTGACTACAGGGGAAGTCTTAACTGAGGTAGCTTCATCTATATCAATGAAAACAGAAAAGGGTTTTCATTTTAGATCAGATCTTGACCTTCAAGGGATGAGATTTGTAATGGGTTCATCATCAGGGTCAACAATTTTAAGTGTGGTTGGTGGAGAAAGTGGAGGGTTGGTAGTTCAAGAAAATCGGGTAAAAGGGTTTGGGAAGTGTTTGAATGCAGCAAAATTAGAGAATTTTCTAGAGATATAGGAGGAATTAATGAAGGTAAGGTTATATTTGGGTGAATGATAATGGGGGTGAAGGTGTTTGTGGCAGAGTCAGGTGGGGAGATTGAAGAAGATGACGAGGAAGCAATGGATAGTGAAATAGAAGGTTAGTGATTTGTTGTAGATAAGGTTTAGAAGGAATGAGAAAGAGAGGATAAAGAGGATGCGTATTTAAGAGGGATTGAGGGAAGATGAATCGTGTGAGGAAAGGATTGGATAGAAGCATAATGATGAAGGGGTCTGCACTGATGGGAAAGGGCTGGCAGCTTTTTGAAGGAGATGGCTTTTGTATTTTTGGCGGTTTAAGTGTAACGGAAGGGATCAAGTGAACAACTTATTTCTATATTATGCTATTATGAATAAGTGAAAATCATACCTAAACTATGGAAAAATAATGGACAAAATTTGCCTTGATTGTTTAGCCTATCTGCAAAATCAACACATAGCTGAGTTAATTTACTTTAAAACTGTAACACCCTAATTCGCTAAACCGGAATGCTACACGGTGCTCATGACCCCGAGGGACCACAAGCTAACCCATGACTGATATCTGTACCTGTATACTGCAAATCATGATATAATAATGCGGAATACATAGAACTATAAGGCCATAAGGTTCAACTGAATACAAATCATGTGGGTGAAAATACCCAAAACAACTCAATCTGAACGTAAATCTGAACATAAATCTAAAAGCCTCTAAACTATCTGAATAAGGAGTTGAAGGAACATGTCTCCAACTAACTCCGTAAAACTAAACTAAAGAAATAAATAAATGTATCAAATCATATTGTCCTCAAATCAATGAGGACTCACTGGGTCTCTGCGACTGGAATGCTACCGCTACTGCTGGGTTGGAACTCGTGTCTCAGAACCTAAGGTGTAACATGAAAAGAAAGCAACATAGCGCAAATGCGTTAGTACAACTGGAGTATTGAGTATACGAGGAAGGTAGGCTGAACATAAAGGGTTTCATGCATGAACAACACTGACTGACTAATATGAATGTGGGAGTGCAAACATACATATAGAGAAACTGGCACCGTGAATACGTGGTAGCATGGCCTGTAAGCTAATACATGGTTTACTAATAACTGTCATGACTGATACTGAAGCTGATAACATGGATGACTGTATCTGACAGTCCTGTATTTACTGAAATCTGAAGAACGCCCTGAGTTCTTTTACTGAGACTGATACTAAAACTGTGGGAAGTAGTGTTTAACCAACATACCCCATATATGCCATTATGGCTAAGCTGGGGTCTAATCTCTGCTCCGACTGGAGGGGTGTCAATACCGTGCCATGGGTAAGGACAGCCTGTGAGTAACCCTTATTTGGCGGGTACTCAATGAGAATGGTGGGAACCCTAAACTGATGGGTTAAGCCACCTTATCAACCCTAATTTGACGGGTTAAGATGTCTCAACCTACGCTGGCTACGTAGTTCTGGAACACAAGGATGACTACTAAGAATCACACCCTGAACTGGCAGGTGAGTTCCCATCCTTTGGTTCACTCGGTGCTAACCTCTACTCCCATCTGGAGGGATTGGATATGAATAACTGACTGTGCATGACTTAATCTTACTGAATTCCGTTGACTGGCGGAATGTTACTGATATCTGACAACTGACTAAGATCATGAGGTTTTCCTGAGTCACATGACTGACTGAAGTCTATGGAATCATAGCTTGAGTTCGGATATCGTGAAACATGACATGGATCTAGGCACACAACTATAGTTTTCGAGTACAAGTACCCCCAGGACTCAATGGAAGGAATCTGACACACATGACTGACTTGATCATAAGAGTAGAGTCCATAATTTATGATATCATAAGTAGGGATCTCATACTAAGTATGGTTATCAACAATGTATTGCATGGAAAGGATTTCATATCACATGGAAGTACTTGCACAATCTTAATATCATGTTCATTGCATAATCATATTGGCAACACCTACCAATA